>NC_091552.1:44036372-44037378 GCF_042767895.1 Penaeus vannamei
CATACTAGGCACATCGATTTTCGACCATCTTAGACACACACACACACACACACGCACACACACACATAGTCTTTATCTTCTTTTCTTCCTCCTAATCCTCGTCTTCGTCTTCCCCATCTCTCTTCATTTCCTTCTCCTCCACCTATTTCTCCTCCTTATTTTCCTTCTCTCTCTTCTCTTCCTTCGTCCCTCTCCTACTCCTCTTTCTCTTCCTTCCCCTCCACCTCCTTCCCGCGTTTTCCTCTTCTTCCTTCTTCTTCTTCTTTCCCTCTCATCCTCCCCGTTCCCGTATTCATTTTTCTCCTCCATTCTTCTTCCCACTCTTTCACCATTCTCCATTCCCTTCCCTCCTCTCATTCCTCCTCCGCCACTCTTTCTCCACCCCCTCCTTCTCTTCTTCCTCCCCCACCTCTTCTTCGTCTTTCTCCACTTCCTCTCTTCTTCCTTCCTCCCCCACACTCATCCTCCTCCCCCACCTCCTCTTCTTCCTCCCTTCCTCCCCATCTCCTCTTCTTCCTCCCTTCCTCCCCACCTCCTCTTCTTCCTCCCCCTCCTCCCTTCCTCCCATCCTCTCCCCTCTCTCCTTCGTCTCCTTCTTCAGTGGCGTCGTCAGGAACCTGAAGTCCGAGGAAAGCTAGCGATCTCGCTCTCGTTCCTTCATTACCTCTTCCTCTTCCTCTTCTTCCTCCCTCTCTTCCTCCTCCACCTCCTCTTCTTCCCCACCTCCCTTCTTTCCTCTCATTCCTCCATTACCTCCTCTCCTTCCTCCCACATATTCTTCCTCCTCCCCTACTTCCCCTCTTCCCCACCTCCTCTTCTTCCTCCCTTTCTCTCATTCACTCCCCTCTCCCCTCCTCCGTCTCCTTCTTCAGCGACGCCGACAGGTATCCGGAGCTCAAGGAAAGCTGGCGATCTTCCTCTTATTCCTCCATTACCTCCTCCTCTTCCTCCATTACCTCCTCACCCCCTCTTCTTCCCCTCTACCTCCTCTTCTCTCCCACCTCCA
>NC_091552.1:44067878-44070559 GCF_042767895.1 Penaeus vannamei
GTCTCGAGCACAAATAGGCGAGCGGCGCTAACAGCCAATCAGCCTGCAGGACGCGGCCGCCGGATATGACGTAGGGGAAATGGCGGGAAGATGCGGCGGACGGTGGGTGGGGGGGGAGACGAGGAGGAGGAGGAAGAGAGAGAAAAGGGGGAGAGGAGAGGAGAGAGAGAGATGGGAGGAGGAGAGGAGAGATGGGAAGAGGGAGGAGGGAAAGAGAGGAAGAGGGAGGGTGAGAAGGAATGGAGGAAGAAATGGCGGACGGGGTGGGGGGGAGGAAGAGAGAGAGAGAGGGAAAGGAGAGGAGAGAGAGAGAGATGAGAGGAGGGAAAGAGGAAGAGGGAGGGTGAGAAGGAAGAGGGGAGGAATGGAGGAAGAAATGGCGGGAAGATGCGGCGGACGGGGGGGAGACGAGGAGGAAGAGAGAGAGGGGGAGAGAAGAGAGAGAGAGAGAGAGAGAGATGGGAAAGGACGGATAGAGAGGAAGAGGGAGGGTGAGAAGGAAGCGGGGGGGGGGGATGGAGAAAGAAATGGTGGGATTGCAAAATAGAATGTAGAATGGAGGAGATCCTGTGGGTGAGATGATGAAGAGAGAGCGAGACCAAAGGGTTTTATTTATCTTTCAATTTGCAGACTCAGTAACGATTTGACAGGTTATGGAGCAGTGCATCTGATAGCATATTGCAAGAACAATATTTGAGTATAACGAGTAGAGCTGATTCTCCACTGTAAGGCATAAAAAGAAAAGAAACTTGAAAATGTCCATAGAAGAATTACATTGGTATAGGACCATCCTCTCATTGCGTTTTTTTTTCTCTCTCTCTCTCTCTTTCTTTTTTTCCTTTTTTGTGTAGACTAAATACTTGTCCGAAATATAGGTCATAATATTTTAGACACGAACCAGTAAAACGTAGAGTGAACTAAAGTTAATCGTTTTAGCTAAAGCGAAACTGTTACGAATTTTCTGGCCATTCAAAAAAAAAATCAGATATTTTTTCATTTTTGATTAGGTATCCATCTCAAAGGCTTCATTTGTCCATTTCTTTTACACTTTGCGTTTCTTTTACGTATATATATATATATATATATATATATATATATATATATATATATATATATATATATATATATATATATATATATATATATTATTTCCATGTTTGAGTTCACAACAATGCTTTTCCAATTGGAGTTTGCTTCTTAGCTTAAAATCGTGATAGTGATAAGCCTAGCAGAATAATTATGATTATAATAATAGTAATAATGATGATGATGATGATAATAACAACAATTATAGTTATAGTGATTATATATATGTTTTGATGATAATGATAGTAATAACAATACTAATAATAATCATAATGATAACAATGATAACATTATGATGATAATAAAAAATGACAATGATAACAATCATAATAACAACGATAATGGTAAAAATAATAATGGTAATGATGATAATCATAATAACAATAATAATGAAGATTATGATAATAATAATGATAATGATGATATTAATAGTAATAATGATATTAACAACAACAATAATAGTCCTTATAATGAAAGTAATAGTAGTAATGATAATAATGGTAATAATGATATTAACAATTATAGTTATTATAATGATGATAATTTTAGTTATAATTTTCATAAATGCTATGATTATTTTTATCATTATTGTTATTTTTATCAATAGAATGATAATGATAACAACAAAAATAAAGGTAGTAATGATATTAGCAAATACTATTGTTATTAATATCGCTATTATTATCATGATCATTATTAACATCACTATCATTTTATCATTGTTATTACCATTATTATTGTTATTATTATCATTATTATTAGTAGTATTATCATTATCATTATTACTATTATCACTATAATTATTATTGTTATTATTATCATTACTATTATTATCATTATCATTATCATTGTCATTATTATTAGCATCATTATTAGCAATAATAATGATAATCATAAAAATAATAATGATAATAAGAATAACAAGACAGAGGACAGACGAGCGAGAATGCCTTGCTCTCCGGTGGGTATGACACTTTCCTGCCTCTATACAAGTGGCGAGTCTCCTTTCGTTCCTGAATTTAGCTCTTAAGAAAATGTACGAGGATGAAATCTGCATAAGACGTTGTTCCCTTAACTGGGCAATGTTTGTTTGTTTGTTTTTTTCTTTTCTTCTTCTTCTTCTTCTTCGTCTTCTTCTTTTTTTTGTGTGTGTGTTATTGTTTTTCTTGGCGTTTTTCTTCGTCTGTCTTTATCTTTGATTTCTTCATATTTTTGTTTCTTTGATTCTTCTTCTTTTTCTTCGTCTTTTTCTTCTACTATTGCTACTACTTCTAATACTACTTCTACTATGTGCTACTATTACTACCAACACCACCACTTCTAACAACACTAATACTACTACTTCTGCTACTACTGCTACTACTACCACCACTACTACTACTGCTTCTGCTGCTACTGCTACTACTAATAACAATAGTACCACCACCATCATTACTTCTACTACTTCAGCTACTACTACTACTACTACTACTACTACTACTACTACTACTACTACTACTATTACTACTACTACTACTACTACTACTACTACTATTACTATTATTACTACTACTACTACTATTACTATTACTACTACTACTCATACTGATACTACT
>NC_091552.1:44081059-44086059 GCF_042767895.1 Penaeus vannamei
TCATTTCCTCCTTTCCTTCCTCCTCCTTCTTCTCCTTCCTCCGCTCCTTCCCTCCACTGCCTCCACTTCCTACTCTTCTCGAATTTTTCACCGCTTAATCTTAGCCAATAGAGATTATCCTCCCAGTTGGGAAAGGGGGAGATGGAGAGAGAGGGAGAGAGGGAGAAAGGGAGAGAGGGAAGGAGGGAGAGGGGGAGATGGAGAGAGAGGGAGAGAGGGAGAAAGGGAGAGAGGGAAGGAGGGAGAGGGGGAGATGGAGAGAGAGGGAGAGAGGGAAGGAGGGAGAGGGAGAGAGGGAGAGAGGGAAGGAGGGAGAGGGAGAAGGAGAGGGAAAGAGAGGAAGAGGGAAGGGGAAAGGAGGGAGAGGGAGAGGGAAAGGGAATGGGAGGGAGGGAGTGGGAGGAAGGGAGAGGAAGGGGAGAGGGAAGGAAGGAGAGGGAGAGGGAAAGGGAATGGGTGGGTGGGAGAGGGAGAGGGAGAGAGGGGGAGGGAAGGAAGGAGAGGGAGAGGAATGGGAGGGAGGGAGTGGGAGGAGAGGGAGAGGGAGAGAGGGGGAGAGAGGAGGGAGAGGAGAGAGGGAGAGAGGCAGAGATGGAGAGAGGGAGAGAGGAGAGAGGAAGGAGAGGGAGAGAGAGAGAGAGGGAGAGAGAGAGAGAGAAGGAGGGAGGGAGAGAGAGAGAGAGAGAGAGAGAGAGAGAGAGAGAGACAGAGACAGAGACAGACAGACAGATAGAGAGAGAAAGCTTAACAAACACAAACTGACACATACAGACAAATAGATAGACTGATAGATAGATGGAGATAAGAGACGCAGTGATAGATAAATAGATGATATCAGCAATGTTAAAAATAATGATAATAATAGCAGTCGTAGTAAAATTATATGAATGACATCATTAATGAAGGTTATAATAACATAATGATTGTACAGATGGGGTAATATATATCCAAATGATAACCGTAATGATATATTTGATCAAAATGATAACAGTATTCTAATGTGAACGCTATTAACACATCTAATAACTTTAAATGATGATGATGATGATGATGATGATGATGATGATGATGATGATGATGATGATGATGATGATGATGATGATGATGATGATGATGATTTTAATTATCATGATATCAGCAGCATCATTAACTTTGATGATAATGTTAAAAGCTATCACCAGAATAATGATAACAGACAATAATAATGCTACTAAAACCACAATAACAACATAACAATAACAACAATAGCTGCATGCTTAACAAACACAATAACAACAACAAAAATGTAAATGCCAACAAAGCAACAACTTATAACTACCGATATTACTGCTGATGATGATAATGGTGGTAATGATATTAAGGGATTAATAATGATAACACTGACAGTAATAATAACATCGGCAAATTGTTGGTGAAATACTGGTGATTACAATGACTAATGTTAATGCTATTCCTCCTCATCCTCCTACGACTACTGTTATATAGTAATATAAAAACAAAACAAGAAAAACGAGAATAATGAGTATCATAATAACAACAACAACAATAATAATGACAATAATATCAAATCAACAGCGACAATAGGATATAAAATACTGATAATGATAATAATGACAATAATAATATTAATAATGATAACAAACGTGTTCGTGATAATAACAATAAACATCATCAGAGTTAAATCAACAACAATAATAATGATGATAATGACAATAATTAAAATCAATCATAATGATCACACTATTACTATTAGTCATAACAAGAGCAATCCTTCTCACTAGACCAATAACAAAACAAAATTACCTGCCCGAAACAAAGCCAGCAACGACGAGAAAGAAGACGACGAAGAAAGCGAAGAAAGAGACGAGAAAAGAGCGCGGAATGAAGGGAGGAACAGAAGCAGCAGGCAAAATTAATAGCTTCATTCCCGAAAAATCTCTTTCCATGGAAGCCACGGTTCTCGGGTCTTTCCAGGCGGATGACGACGGCGGGGCTACGGGAAAAACAAACGGCGGAAACTGATGTCTCTCTCTCTCTCTCTCTCCCTCTCTCGGTAGCTCTCTCTCTCTCTCGGTATCTCTCTCTCTCTCTCTCTCTTTCCCTCTCTCGGTAGCTTTCTCCCTCTCTCTCTCTCTCTTTCCCTCTCTCGGTAGCTCTCTCTCTCTCTCTTTCCCTCTCTCGGTAGCTCTCTCTCTCTCGGTATCTCTCTCTCTCTCTCTTTTTCCCTCTCTCGGTATCTCTCTCTCTCTCTCTCTCTCTTTCCCTCTCTCGGTATCTCTCTCGGTATCTCTGTCCTTCTCTCTCTTTCTGTGTCCTTCCCCCCCTCTCTCTCTCTCTGTGTCCTTCTCTCTCTCTCTCCCACTCTGTGTCCTTCTCTCTCTTTCTGTGTCCTTCTCTCTCTCTGTCCATCTCTCTCTCTCTCTCTCTCTGTGTCCTTCTCTCTCTCTCTCTCTTTCTGTGTCCTTCTCTCTCTCTCTCTCTCTCTGTGTGTACTTCTCTCTCTCTCTCTCCCTCTCTGTGTCCTTCTCTCTCTTTCTGTGTCCTCTCTCTTTCTGTGTCCTTCTCTCTCTCTCTCCCACTCTGTGTCCTTCTCTCTCTCTGTGTGTCCTTCTCTCTCTCTCTCCCACTCTGTGTCCTTCTCTCTCTCTGTCCATCTCTCTCTCTCTCTGTGTCCTTCTCTCTCTCTCTCTGTGTCCTTCTCTCTCTCTCTCTGTGTCCTTCTCTCTCTCTCTGTGTGTCATTCTCTCTCTCTCTCTCCCTCTCTGTGTCCTTCTCTCTCTTTCTGTGTCCTCTCTCTTTCTGTGTCCTTCTCTCTCTCTCTCTTTCCCTCTCTATCTCTGTCCTTCTCTCTCTCTCTCTCTCTTTCCCTCTCTCGGTATCTCTCTGTCCCTCTCTCTTTCTGCGCCCCCCTCTCTCTCTTTCTGTGCCCCCCTCTCTCTCTTTCTGTGCCCCCCTCTCTCTCTCTGTCCTTCTCTCTCTTTCTGTGCCCCCCCCCCCCTCTCTCTCTGTCCTTCTCTCTCTTTCTGTGCCCTCCTCTCTCTCTCTGTCCTTCTCTCTCTCTCTGTCCTTCTCTCTCTCTCTCTCTTTCGCTATTCTCTCTCTTCCTTTCTACCCTTCTCTCTCTCTTCCTTTCTACCCTTCTCTCTCTCTTCCTTTCTACCCTTCTCTCCCTCTTCCTCTATACCCTTCTCTCTCTCTACCTCTCTACCCTGCTCTCTCTCTCTCTGTGTCCTTCTCTTTCTTCCTCTATAACCTCTCTCTCTCTTTCTCTCTTTAGCAGCGGCGCTCTTTCGCTGTGCTGAGCTCTTCATTTTTTTTCTCTTAACTCTTTATTCATATTTTTGGTTTGTCTCTTTTAACTCATTGTTATTTTTCCCGATTTCGTTTTTTCCCTGTCAGTCTTTGCCGCTAAATCTTTCTCAGTCTCTCTCTCTCTCTTAGCTCTCCCCTCCCCCTTTCAGTTCAATATTCTTTTTCTTTTATTGTACGTTCTTTTGCGTGACTTTCATTTATCTCCGCCTCTCCCTTTCTCTATTTCTGACATTTCTGATTTTTTGTTTCTCTCTCAAACACTCTTTTTTATTTTATTTTTTTTTACAAGGGTCTGTCAAGTACTTTATGACATCCATTATAATTTCGAGCAATATTCTGCTGTTTGCAGATAATTATCCCTCTTCTGTAACTAATTGCTAGTTTGAATCACAAAGTCATGACTAGAGTTCGTTGTGACAAATAAATTGAAGAAAATTTATGAATGAGAATGAATAACCAAAGAGACGTAATTAAGATGTGGTTTGTGGGAAGGAATTCATATTTTTCACCAGGTTACTTATCATATGTTTTTTTTTTTATTATTTTGGAAATTTAAGATCACATTAAGAAGTAAACAACTTAGTACATACACGTTAGCTGCAACACCTGTATCTGGTGGCAACGGTGGGATTCCAATCTAGACTTGTGAGAGACCTTTTCTCTTTCCTTCTCTCTCTCCTCAAGTGATGGATCAGGTGGGAAGGCAAGTAGCTGCTCCTCTACGTTGGTACTTTCCACCTAACTGTTATTATGAGCTGATAAAAGCCCTATAATAAAACATGTATTAAATTGTTATGGTTAATGAGCGAAGGTGCATTGTCGTGGATGAAACAAAGGGTTTTCCCATGTAATATTTTGTAATATTTTTCATATCTCTCAATTCTTCTTCTTTACCATTATAGCAACATAAAAAGGATTAATGCTACTACTACTACTAATAATAATTATAATTTAAAAAGGCAATGAAAAATAATGTAGGTACTGTGAGTAAGAGTAATAATAGCTGCAAGGATCTTGAAGCAGACGATTGCAAATATATTAATGGAATGAATGTAATATAAAAGACAAAACATGTAAAACAAAACTTCCTAAAAAAAGAGAAATAGATACAAATATGATAATACAAAAACAATATCAATTCATATAAAGAATATAAGTGTAACAACCCCAAAAATCCCATATTTAAACTGGCGATATCACAGCCTTTTGAAAATGGCATCGAAAACTTGATAAGAATTCTCTAATAGTGTTGAACTCCTTGAAATGAGTTCAGTTTTCCGAGTGAGAAACTTCTTAGAGGCAAAACATCTTCAAAAGAGAATCTTTTATGAAAGACTTTGTTCGCATCTAAGGAAGATTGTCATTATCCATAATGAGAATTACACTTTAACAAATTTGGCCCTTAAGATACGTGGCCATAAAGATGATTAATTAACAAGAGATCCTCATTACCCTCACTGTGATAATGATTATTGTCGTAGTTTTCCCCTATACACCATCATTTTATTCTTAAATTGTTTGTGATCATAATTATTTTGATTCTGATACTTGACCGTTGGAAGTATTATTCTTATTCTTATTACTACTATCATTATCATCATTATTATTACTACTATCATTATCATCATTATTATTACTACTATCATTATCATCATCATTATTACTACTATCATTATCATCATTATTAT
>NC_091552.1:44098559-44103559 GCF_042767895.1 Penaeus vannamei
GAGGGTGGGAGGGAAGGAGGGAGGGAGTGAGAGAGAGGAGAGGAAAAGAGAGAGGGGGAAGGAGGAAGGGAGGGAGGGAGAGGAGAGGAAAAGAGAGAGAGGGAGGGAAGGAAGGAGGGAGGGGGGAAATGAGGAGAGGGTGAGAGCCAGGAAAAAAGTGAGAGGATGAGAGAGAGAAAGAGAGAGAGAGAGAGAGAGAGAGAGACAGAGAGAGAGAGAGAGAGAGAGAGAGAGAGAGAGACAGACAGACAAACAGACAAACAGACAGCGAAAGGAGGAGGAAAAGTCCACAGAGTAAGACTGAAGACACGGAAGAGACGCACAGGGGGGAGGGAGGGGGGGGAGGGGCGAGGGGGCAAGGACAAGCGAAATGTCCAGTAGTGTGTGAGAGGAAAGAGTAAGTGCGTGTGCGTGCGTGTGTATGTAAGTGACTGAGTGAGAGAGGGAGACAGGGAGAGAGACAGAAAGAGAAAGAGAAAGACACACACACACACACACACACACACACGCGCGCGCGCGCGCACATATATATATGTATACATATATATATATATATATATATATATATATATATATATATATATATATATAAACACGAGAGAGAAAAAAAAGAAAAATCAAAATGCACAAACATAAAAAATAGACTACAACCCCCCTCCCCCCCCCAAAAAAAAAGAACATAAAAAATCAAACCAAAGAAAAGGCAAAACCAAAACCGAAACAAAACAAACGAAAGAAAGAAAGAATAAAGAAAAAAGCGAGCGAGCGAGCGGGAGAGAGAGAGAGCGCGCGCGGTGCTGGGTGCTCGCCGTCCCTCTCGGAAGGAGGCGCCGAAAAGTGAATTCTAACAAGACGACTAAAAGGACCCTCCAAAGCCCACATAATGGGTAAATTGCATTCACGAGAAAGATTTTCCACATTGAAAATCGATGTAGAAAAAGGACCTTCACTCCGCCACCCATCTACCCCCCTCCCCCCTCCTCCCCCTCCCTCTCTCTCTTCCTCTCCCTCCCTCCTTCTTTTCTCCCGCTATTCTCCTCTTCTCTCTCTCTCCTGCTCTTCTTCTTCCTTCGTCTCCCTCTTTCATTCTCTTCTCTTCCTTTCTTTTCCGATCTGTCTTCTTTCGTTTATCCTTTCACTTCACTTCCTCATTCTTCTTTCCTCCCTGCTTCCTTCTCCTCCTTCTCTCTTCTCTCTCCTTCACCTCTCTCCTCCCCTCACTCTTCCTCCGTCTCTTCCCCTCTCCTTCCCTCTCATCCCTCTTCTTCCCTATCCCCTCTCTTCCTACCTGTCCTCACCCACTTCCCTCCTCTCTTCCTCTTTTTTCCTCTCCTCTTCTCTTTTCCTCTCCTATGCCTCTCCCTTCTCCCCTCCCTCTTCCTCTCTCTCCTCCACTCCTCCCCTCTCACCCCGCTTCTTCCCTCTCCTCAAGCCCTCTCTTCCCTCCCCTCGCGTGCCTCCTCCCTTCTCTCTCTCTCTCTTCCTCTCTCTCTCTCTCTCTCTCTCTCTCTCTCTCTCTCTCTCTCTCTCTCTCTCTCTCTCTCTCTCTCTCTCTCTCTCTCTCTCTCTCTCAATCTCTCATTCTCTTATCATTATCCTTGTTATCATTATTATTATCCCTATTGTTGTTGTTGTCGTTACTATAATTTTATCATTATTTATATTATTATTATTATCATTAATGTTATGATGATTTTTATTGTTATTATCATTATAATTTTTATCATTATCATTATTGTTATATTATCATCCTTGCCATCATTGTTATTATTATTATTATTATTATTATTATCATTATCACTTTTATTGTTATTATCACTATTATTGTTATTATGAATACTATAATCATCATTATTGCCCTTTTCATCATCATTATTAGTGTTATTGCTATTATTATAACCATTATTATCATAATCATTTTCATTACTACTATTGCTATAACTATAATGATAATTCTTGTTATTATCATAATTACTACTATTTTTATCATCATTATCATTATCATTTCTATTATCCCCATCATCATTATTATCATAATTTTTATGTTTGTCATATTCATCACCATCAAAAAAGCATATGAATGGGAATGTATTATTCTGATTAAATAAAAAAAAAATAATTGATAATTTTTCTCAATCATCTTCATTAACTGTTAATTATTAACCGTTAATCTTTAGTAAATAATCTATTAATTATAGATCGTTAATCGTTAATCTTTAGTAAATATTCTCATTAATCTTTGATAACACTATCATTGCGATATTACAGGTGTTATCATCTTTATTACTGTATATCATGATTTTATTCGCAATTTATCTCACTTTATTTACATTTAATTGAGGGAATAGAATTAAGATGAAGGAAAAGAATAAGGAAAGAAAGAGAAAAGAATATATGAAGAAAAAGAAAAGGAAAGAAAAAATAAAGTAGAAGAAGAAGAAGAAGAAGAAGAAGAAGAAGAAGAAGAAGAAGAAGAAGAAGAAGAAAAGAAGAAGAAGAAGGAGGAGGAGAAGAAGAAGAAGAAGAAGAAGAAGAAGAAGAAGAAGAAGAAGAAGAAGAAGAAGAAGAAGAAGAAGAAGAAGAAGAAGAAGAAGAAGAAGAAGAAGAAGAAGAAAAGAAGAAGAAGGTGAAGAAGAAGAAATAATAATAATAAAAAAAATAATAAGAAAAATAATAAGAAAATAACAAATAGAAGAGAAATATAGAAGAAAAATGAAGAAAAGAAGACACAAGAAGAAAGATCAAAAGAAGAAGTAGAATTAAAGAAGTAAGGAAGAAGAAGAAAGAAGATGAGTGATGTCGAAGAATTATGATAATCAAATCAATAGTAAATAGGATCATTAAGATAATATTCACAATAATATCAATAATGATGACGATGGTGCTTATAAGTTTGATGACAAAGATAATTATGAAAATGATTTTAATAATATTGATACTACTCCTACTACTATTAATGATAATATCAAAATCATAATAATAACCATAATAACGACAATAGTAATAAGGATAATAACAATAATGACAATGATAATGATAATAATAATAATAATAATAATAATGATAATAACAATAACAATAATAATAATAATAATAATAATAATAATAATGATAGTAATAATACTATTGCTAATATCAGTAATGATAATTACAATTATATTGATAATGATGACATAAGGACAGCAATAACAATAATTGTCCGATAATAATGAAAACATTAATAGTAATAATGATAGTGTGGATGAGGTTACTACTTATAATGATATTACTGCTACTACTACCACTACTAGCTTCTATTACTAGTGCTACTACTGCTAATAAATAATGATGATAATGAAGATAATAGTGATGATAGTGACGATAGTAATGAAAACAATTATAATGAAAATAATAATGATGAAAATGATAATGATAATTACGATAATGTTGATAATGATAATGATAATAATACTAATAACAGTAATACTACTATTAATAATAATAACAATGATAATGATGATAATAGTAATAGTAATAATAATAATAATAATAATAATAATAATAATAATAATAATAATAATAATAATAATGATAATAATAACAATAATAATAATAATAACAATAACAATAATGATAATAATAATAATGATGATAATAATAATAATAATAAAAAAAATAACAATGATAATAATAGTAGTAATAATAATAATAATAATAATAATAATAATTATAATAATAATAATGATAATGGTAATAGTGAAAATGATGATGATAGTAATGATATTGGTAATGATAATAACAATTATAATACTAACAATGGAAATAATAATGAAACAATAATAACATTAAGAATCATAATTGAAATAATGGTGATAATAATAACAACAATGATAATAATGATAACAGTAATGATAATGATGATAAAGATACTTATACTGTGATGATAAAAGTGATAATGATAGTAGTATTAATAATGATTATCATGACAATAATGATGATAATGACAATATAATAATGATAATGATAATAATGATGATAACAATAATGATAATGATGAGGATAAAAATAATAACAATAATAGTAATAATAATGATAATAGTTATGACAATACTAATATTGATAATAATGATAATAACACTAATAATTATAATGATTGTAATGATAATGATAACAATAATAGTAACAATAATAATATTGATGATAATAGTGATAATAACAATAATAATAAGAAAATATTGATATTCATAATGATAATACTTGTAGTAATGATAATGATATCATGATAACTACAGTAACAATAACAAAAATGAGGATAATAATGATGATGATTATGATGATAATGATAATAACAGTAATATGATAATACCGATAATCATGGCGATATCATTGCAATTATAACAGTAATGATTACAACCATTATAACAACAGCAATATTAATAGTAATGATAATGACAGTGATAACAGTTATGATAACCATAACGATAATATTTGTAATAATAACAATAATGATAACAATAATAATAATACTTGCAATGATAATAAAAATGATGATAAGAATGAAAGTGATGATAATTATGATGATAATAATGATAATGATGATGATGATAACGATAACATTAATAGAAATGATGATGATAATGATAATGGTAACAATAACGATAATAATAATAATGATAATAATAATAATAATGATAATAATGATAATAATAATAATAATAATAATAATAATAATAATGATAATAATAATAATAATAATAATAATAATAATAATAATAATAATAATAATAATAATAATAATAATAATAATAATAATGATGATAATAATAATGATAACAAAATGATAATCATAAGATGATAATAAGGTAATAATCATGATGATGATAACAATAGTAATGATATTGATAATAACAATAAGGAAATTAACAATGATAATAGTAATATTAAACGATAATGAAAATAATAATGATGATGTATTATAATATTGACAAAAATGCATGATGATGATAGAAATGTTTGTTATA
>NC_091552.1:44118559-44121059 GCF_042767895.1 Penaeus vannamei
CTCTCTCTCGCTCTCTCGCTCTCTCTCTTGCTCTCTCTGTCTCTCTCTCTCTTTTTTCTCTCTCTCCCTCTCTCGCTCTCTCTCTCTCTCCCTCTCCCTCTTTCTCTCTCCCTCTCTCTCTCTCTCTCTCCTCTTCTAATTCTTGGTCTCTCAATCTTTCTCTGTCCTCCTTTTGCCTTTTCTTTCCCTTCTCGCTCCCCTTCCGTCCTTTCTAGTTCCTATCCCTTTGTCTTTCTTACTCTCTCTTTCTCCATCTCTGCCTGTCTGTCTGTCTCTGTCTCTCTCTCTCTCTCTCCCTCTTTCTTCTGTCTTTGTCCACTTTTTATAATTCACCTAACAGGTCCCCATACAGCCCACCACCTCCCAGGTCACCCACCTTACAAGCTACTACCCCCCAGGTCACCTACCTTACAGCCCACCACCTCCCAGGTCACCCACCTTACAGCCCACCACCTCCCAGGTCACCCACCTTACAGCCCACCACCTCCCAGGTAACCCACCTTACAGGTCACCCACCTTACAGGTCACCCACCACCTCCCAGGTCACCCACCTTACAGGTCACCCACCTTACAGCCCACCGACCTCCCAGGTCACCCACCTTACAGGCCCACCCCCCTTACAGGTCACCCACCAGCTCCCAGGTCACCCACCTTACAGCCCACCAGCTCCCAGGTCACCCACCTTACAGCCTACCTCCCTTACAGGTCACCCACCACCTCCCAGGTCACCCACCTTTTAGCCCACCCCCCTTACAGGTCACCCACCACCTCCCAGGTCACCCACCTTACAGCCCACCGACCTCCCAGGTCACCCACCTTACAGGCCACCCCCTTACAGGTCACTCACCACCTGCCAGGTCACCCACCTTACAGCCCACCCACCCCCCAGGTCACCCTCCTTACAGGTCACCCACCTTACAGCCCACCACCTCCCAGGTCACCCACCTTACAAGTCACCCACCTTACAGCCCACCCCCTCCCAGGTCACCCACCTTACAGCCCACCACCTCCCAGGTCACCCACCTTACAGCCCACCACCTCACAGGTCACCCACCTTACAGCCCACCACCTCCCAGGTCACCCACCTTACAGCCCACCACCTCCCAGGTCACCCACCTTACAGCCCACCACCTCACAGGTCACCCACCTTACAGCCCATCCACCTTACAGTCACCCACCCCCCAGGTCACCCACCTTACAGCCCACCACCCCCAGGTCACCCACCACCTCCCAGGTCACCCACCTTAGAGCCCACCCCCCTTACAGGTCACCCACCAGCTCCCAGGTCACCCACCTTACAGCCCACCAGCTCCCAGGTCACCCACCTTACAGCCCACCCCCCTTACAGGTCACCCACCACCTCCCAGGTCACCCACCTTACAGCCCACCCCCTTTACAGGTCACCCACCTTACAGCCTACCACCTCCCAGGTCACCCACCTTACAGCCCACTACCTCCCAGGTCACCCACCTTACAGCCCACCCCCCTTACAGGTCACCCACCACCTCCCAGGTCACCCACCTTACAGCCCACCCCCCTTACAGGTCACCCACCACCTCCCAGGTCACCCACCTTACAGCCAACCCACCTTACAGCCCACCACCTCCCAGGTCACCCACCTTACAGCCCACCCACCTTACAGCCCACCCACCTTACAGCCCACCACCTCCCATGTCACCCATCCTACAGGTCCTAATGAGGCGGGCAGGTCGGAGGCCAAAGCAGGCTCGGCGCTCCACACCATTTTGTCACGGCGAAATCTCACGCCATTTTCTGCCTTCTGGCCTCGACGAAAGGGAAACGTGTTTTAACCGGATTATCTGCGCCGCTGCTCCTATCTGCTCCGCGGCCGCCCGAACACGTGAGCCAACGCCCCTTCTCCACGCCCGCGCCGCCCCCCCCACACCCTCCTCCACACCCTCCTCCATCCCCGTTCCGCGCCCCCTCCCCACTCCCCTTCCACACCCTCCTCCACCCCCGTTCCGCGCCCCCTCCCCACCACACCCTCCTCCGCCCCCCCTCCCCCCTCGCAATTTACGCAGTCCCGGGCCTTCGCTTCTCCCTTTCTTTTCTCCTGCTTTCGATTCCCTTATTTGGTCCCCCCCTTTATTCCCTTTTCCCCTTATCTGTGACTACTGTCTCCCCTTCTCTCCCCATTTCTCCCTTTTACCTACGTTCCCCTCTCCTCCCTCCCGCCCTCCCTCTTGTCCCCGCCCCCTTCTCCCTCTCCCCTCCCTTTCCCCTCTCCCTTCCCACTCTCCGCCCCCTTCTCCCTCTCCCATCTCCCCTCCCTCTCACCTCTCCCCTCCCGTCCCCTCTCTCCTTCTCCTCTCCCCTCCCCCTCCCCTCCACGCCCATCCTCCCCCCCCTTCGTCTCACACCCTTTACACTCATTCACGCCCATCTCACTTGATCGGCCGCCCGCACGCGCTAATAGAGGCGCCACTCGACCGTGAGGGTGGGCGGTGAGGGGAAAGGGGAGGGGAAGGAAGGGGTGAAG
>NC_091552.1:44123559-44128559 GCF_042767895.1 Penaeus vannamei
CATCCAACCATCTATATTTACATTCATCTATCGAATCACCTATCTATCTACCAATTAATTCCATATGGCTAAATCATACGTATCTCTATGGATTCCCAATAATGATCAAAGAAAGTTATAACAAATCAACTAGATAATAAATAAAGTAAAAAAAACAACAGAAACAAAAACAAATTAAATGATAATTTGGGTTGTACCCCAATAGGCGATAAGAAAATTATAACGAAACAAATAGATAATACATAAAGTAAAAAAAAAAAACAAAAAGAAAGAAAGAAAAAAAAAACACACACAAATTAAGTAACATTTTCTCACAGGCGAAGATAAAATTATAACGAACCAAATAGATAATAGATAAAGTAAAAAAAAAAAAAAAAAAAAAAGTAATAATTTTCTCATAGGCGATGAGAAAATTATAACGAAGCAAAAAGATAATAAATAAAGTAAAAAAAGAAAAAAGAAAAGAAAATAATAATAATAATAAAAATAATACAAACAAAGAAATAATAATAATTCTGCTTCAGCCCCAATAGGCGATGGGATTCTCAGCCCTACTGCTTGAGCCCTTCCCAGAGACCCAATTGCTTGTTGCTGTGTCAGTCTGCTTGTAGTGATGACGTCATCAGGGCTCAGGGATAATAGGCCAGTATTGATATTATATTATTATCCTCTTCTCTTTTATTTACACTTGGTATCACTTATTATCGCTTATTCTTCCTTTGGCTTTGTTTGTACACAGAATAACCTAATTCTGGCTTTTTATTCACTCTTGTTCCGAAAATAGATTATTCTTGATATCTGGGTTCTGGACAAGCTATTTTGTTTTCTTAATGATTATTGGAAACATATTAGGCTTTTTTTGGATGTTTATTTCTTCGCAATAACAAATCAACTTTACATTAAACCTGCAACAAAGAAACCGTAATTGATAATCATAATTTACGACTGAGGTTTCCATTACATTACTCTTTGTCTTTATTACAAGTTATTATTTGTCTTTATTCTTTATTTGTCTTTGTCTTTATTTATTCTCTTTATTACATTACTCTTTGTCTTTATTGTCTTTATTATTTATTATTACTTTATTACTGATGGCAATAGCTCCACCAAGACATAAAACTAATACCCGGTCCCTAAAAGCCCTAAAATGCCCAGGTTCCAGACTGTCCTTTATCCATATCTGGAGAAAGTTAAGTGTTACTGGATAAACGGTTCGGCATTCCTCCTTATTTGGAACTGCGAACAGACAAAGGATTTGGGCACTATTTTCCTTATTTATATATAGCCTCTATCAAGTTATCTTATCAGTCTATCTGTCTATGTGTCTATCTATCTATATTCTTATTTATTTATCTAAACAAACACATATATAGACATACATGCATACATATATATATATATATATATATATATATATATATATATATATATATATATATATATATATATATATATATATATTCACATATATATGTGTATGTAAACGTGTATGTGCGTATATACTTACATATATAAACATATATCACACGCATATACATATATACGTATATATGTATATATATATATATATATATATATATATATATATATATATATATATATATATATATATATATATATATATATATATATATATATATATATATATATATACATATGTATATATATATGTGTGTTTGTGTGTGTGTGCATACATACGTATGTCTAAACAGAAAGAGAGGGAGAGCCCCATAGAGACAAACAGAAGGAAGGAAACCGACAGAGAGAGCGAGAAAGCGAAAGACAGAGACCGAGAGAGAGAGAGATCGAAAGCCCGGGAGAGAACCAGAGAGCCCGAGAGTGAGAGGAAGTGAGAGGAAGAGAGAGAGATCGAAAGCCAGAGAAAGAGAGAGAGAGCGAGAGAGAGAGATCGAAAGCCAGAGAGAGAGAGAGAGAGAGGCGGAGAGAGAGAGAGAGAGAGAGAGAGAGGATATGATAATGCCATAACGAAACCAATCGGCGCGCCTCGTCCTCGTCGGGTTCGTGACCTCCGAGCCTCCGAGCCGGTCTGTAGCGGTCTCGGGATTGCTCTCATTCCCGGCCTTATATCCAATGACGCTCCGAACAGCGACGGAGCGCGACGGAAAGTGAGCCACGTAAGAGGCGGTCGGAGGATGATTATGCCGGGGACTGACGTTGTTTTTTTTGTGTTTTTTTTGTTTTTTTTTTGGTATGATCAGGCTTCAGCGGGTGAGGGGGTGTGGGGTGGGGGGGTGGGAGTGAGAGGGTGAGGGTGTGAGGGAGTGAGGGGGTGAGGGGGTTGGGGTGGGGGGGTGGGAGTGAGAGGGGTGGGGTGGGTGAGGGGATTGAGGGGGAGGGGTGGGTGAGGAGAGTGAGGGGGTGGGGTGGGTGAGGGAAGTGAGGGGGTGAGGGGGTGAGGGGTCTTCTGGGGGAGGGAGTTCCTGGAGGTGGGGGTCTCCTGGGGGTGGGAGTGAGGGAGTGAGGGGGATAGTGGTTGGGGTGAGGAGTTGCTGAGGGTTTGGAGGGAGGGGTCTTGGGGGGGGTCTTCTGGGGGTGGGGGTATGGTGGTGGGGTTTAGATAGGTCGAGGGGGTGGGTGCAGGAGGGGTTCGGAGGGATAGAGGTAGGGGGCGTGAGCTTTTTCTTTCACGGGAATGCGGCGAGGGGAGAGAGAGGAGGGGAGGTTGGGTATGGGGGTGGGTGGGGGTGGAGGGGCGTTGGAGGGAAAGGGTGACGAGAGGGGAGGGGCGGGGGTCAGGGGGGGGGCAAGGCGCGTGTGAACTGGGATCAGGATTTTTGAAACATTTTATTACATATTTCACCTTCCTTATTTCATACGAATATACACATGCACAAACGCATGCATGCACACACACAAACACAAACACGCAGACACACAGACACAGACATACACACACAAACACAAACACGCAGACACACAGACACAGACATACACACACAAACACAAACACGCAGACACACAGACACAGACACACACACAAAAACACAAACACGCAGATGCACAGACACAGACACACACACAAACACGCAATCACGCAGACACACACACACACACATATACACACACAAAGACGCACACACACACACTCACACAGACACACGTGTTCAATAGAAAAAAATACAAATCCTTCACTGTTAAGAACCATAAATGTTAATAACAGAGAAATAAATCCTAATATAAATGTTAGATAATAATAAATAGATGATAATAAATGATAATAATAAATAAATAATAATAAATAAATAATAAATAAATAATAATAAACAAAAAATAAATAAATAATAATAAATAAATCTATAATAATAACATTATTGTAATAAATCTATAATAATAATAATGTTATAATAAATCTATAAAAATAATATAATTATAATAAATCTATAATAATAATATTATTATAATAAATCTACAATAATAACAATATCATAATAAATCTATAATAATATCATAATGATATTAAATAATGATAAATAAATCTTAATAAATGTTAAGAAATAAAAATCAATCACACATTTCTATGATTTCCGTAGAATCTATAGAATCTGCAACATAGGAATCAAAAGGTTCTCTTCTACATATTCTTCGATTCTCTGCGTGTTGCACGAATCATCGGACAGAGAGACCTTTGTTAACGCTATTCGTCTTTCTTCTTCTTCTTCTCTCTTTCTCTCTCTATCTGTCTCTGTCTGTCTGTCTCTCTTTCTGTCTCTGTCTGTCTGTCTGTCTCTCTCTCTCTCTCGCTCTCTCTCTCTCTCTCTCTTTCTTTCTCTCGCTCTCTCTCTCTCTCTCTCTCTCTCTCTCTCTCTCTCTCTCTCTCTTCTCTGTCTCTCTCTCTCTCTCTCTCTCTCTCTCTCTCTCTCTCTCTCTCTCTCTCTCTCTCTCTCTCTCTCCTCTATTTCTTTCCATCAACATCAGCAAGTCTTCTCAACAACAACAATAATGATGATAACAATAATGAAAATAATATTGATAATGATAACATTAATTATGATAATAATATAATAATGATGATGATGATGATGATAATGATAATAACCATAAAAACAAGAACGATAATCATAATGATAATAATGATACTAATTATCACAGCAACAATAATAATATTAATGATGATAATGATCATAATAATAACAGTAATAAAATAAATAATGATAATGATAATAATGATAATTATAATAGTAATGATAATGATAATGATGATGATAATATTAATAATGATATTAGCGATAATGATAATAATGATAATAATGATAATAACAATAATGATAATGATAATAATGATAAGAATAATAATGATAATACTAATAATGATAATGATGATAATGATATTAGCGATAATGATAATAATGATAATAATAGTAATGATACTGTCCAGACGCGAGCAGTCCTCAGCATCCCTTAATGATCCCTAATAAGGAGCTCGGAGTCCCCAAGCAAGTCCATTAGCCCTTAACAAGTCCGGGCAGCCCCTACCAGCCTCCCTTATTGCTCTCATCATCGCCCCCTCCCCCCCCTCTCCCCTCTTTCACTTACTATGATCTCTGACATCTTGAGGCTCCCCTACCCCCTTTTCCCTCCCTCTCCTTCACCATGATCTGTCAGTTTTTTTCCGGATATCTTGAGGCTCTTTATACCCCCTCTCCTCCCTCCCTCCCTCCTCCTCTTCCTCCCTCCTTCCCTCCTTCCCTTCCCTCCTGCCTCCCTGCCTCCCCTGGCTCCCTCCCTCCCTCCCTCCCTCCTCTTCTTTCTTCATTTTTTGGTGTCTCTCCCCATTCCCTCCTTCCTCTTACCTCCTTGGTTCCCCCTACCTTACTGTTATCCTCCTCCTCCTCACCCCTCCTTGGTTCACCCCCTCACATACTCCTACCCCCTCACCATCTCTTCCTCCTTGTTTCCCCCTCCCCTACTCCCCCCACCATGGCCCCTTCTCCTTCTATGTTTTGTTCTCTTCTTGGTTTTTGCTTCTTCCCTTCCTTTCT
>NC_091552.1:44198559-44211059 GCF_042767895.1 Penaeus vannamei
TTGTATTTCCTTATTCACTCATCTTTCTTTTTTTTACTTTTTATCTCTCTTTATCTCTCCTTTATGCTCTCTTTCTGTGTATACTCTTTTTTTCTTTCCATCTCTGCCTCTTCTTCTCACTTGGCACCGTGACGGGATCCATCTGGCACTTGGGGGGGGGGGGTCCTTGAGTGACACTTTGTTTTCACGGCTGTCATTTGTCACTTATCACAGTGTATTCTCGCTCTCTCTTTCTTTCTCTCTGTCTGTCTGTCTGTCTGTCTCTCTTTTTCTGTGTCTCTGTCTCTCTCTCTGCCTGTCTGTCTCTGTCTGTCTGTCTGTCTGTCTGTCTCTGTCTGTCTGTCTGTCTCTGTCTCTCTGTCTGTCTGTCTGTCTCTGTCTCTCTCTCTCTCTTTCTGTATGTCTCTCTCTCTCTCTCTGTCTGTCTCTGTCTCTGTCTCTCTCTCTCTTTCTCTGTCTGTCTATCTGTCTGTCTGTCTGTCTCTCTCTTTTCTCTTCTCTTCTATTCTCTCCCTCTCTATCTATCTATTATCCCTCTGTCTATTTCTCTGTCAGTCTGTCTATCTATCTATCTGTCTATCTATCAATCTATCTATCTATCTACCTATATATGCAGGTATGTATATAAGTATATATATGTACGTAACAGCTTGTTGTTACTCAATTTGCCATGCATACATATGCATGTAAGTATATAAGTATACATATGTACGTAAATATGTAGATATATACTTATCTTCCTATCGTCAATTTATCCATTTCTTTCTCTCTCTCTCTCCATAAATCCCTTAACAAGAGAAAATCCCAAAAAGAACAGCTTGTTGTTACCCAATTTACCATACGTACATATGCACGTATGTATATAAGTATACATATGTACGTAAATATGTAGACATGTAATTTATCCATTTCTTTCTCTCTCTCTCTCTCCATAAATCCCATAACAAGAGAAAATCCCCCCAAAAGAACAGCTTGTTGTTACCCAATTTACCATACGTACATATGCATGTATATATATAAGTATACATATGTACGTAAATATGCAGACATGTAATTTATCCATTTCTTTCTCTCTCTCCCTCCATAAATCCCATAACAAGAGAAAATCCCCCCCAAAAAGAACAAAATCCCCCCAAAAGAACAGTTTGTTGTTACCCAATTTGCCAGCCAAGTTGACAACGGAGCCGAGACACCACAATGAGGGAGCCCAGTTTCCCTGTGGAATGGAGGAATGCATTGTGTTCCCTCGGTGGAGACTTGGGGACATAGAGAGAGAGGGAGAGGGAGGGAGGGAAGGAGAGAGAGAGGGGAAATGGGGGAAAGGGAGAAGGGATGGGAGGGAGGGAGGAAGGGGAAGGGGGAGGGGAGAGGGAGAGGGGGGATGGGAGGGAGAGGGGAAATGGGGGGAAAGGGAGGAGGGATGGGAGGGAGGTAGAAAGGGATGGGGGGAGGGAGAGAGAGGGGGATGGGAGGTAGGTAGGAAAGGGAGGAGGGATGGGGGGAGGTAGGAAGGGGAGGAGGGAGGGAGAGAGGAGGGATGGGGAAGGAAGGAAGGGAAGGAGGAGGGGATGGGGAGGAAGGTAGGAAGGGGAGGGATGGGAAGGGGAGAGAGAGGGGAAGGAAGGAAGGGAAGGAAGAGGGGAGAGAGAGGGGGAGAGGGGGATGGGGGAGGGAGGAAGGGGAGGAGGAGGAGAGGGGGAAGGGGAGGGAGGAAGGGAAGGAGGAAGAAGGAAGAGAGAGAGGAAGGGAGGAAGGGAAGGAGGAGGGGAGAGAGAAGGGAAGGAAGGAAGGAAGGGAAGGAGAAAAGGGGGTGGGGAGAGAGAGAGGAGGAAGGGAGAGAGAGGAATAAGGAAAAGAGATGAGGGACGGGGGAAGTAGGAAGTGGAGAAAGAAGGAAGAGAAAGGGGGAAGGAAGGAAGGGAAAGAGAAACGGGGTGAGGGAAGAGAGAGGAGGTGAAGGAATGATGAGGGGAGGGGGAGGGGGGAGGATTGAGGTAATGAAGTAAGTAAGAAAGAAAGGAGGGAAAAATAAGGGGAAGCAGTGACAGGCGATAAAGAAGGAAAGAATAGGAAGAGAAAATAAATAGGGAGGGAAGGAAGTAATGAAAGGAAAAAAAATCGAAAGACGGAAAGAAAAGAGGAAGAAAGGGAGATAAGAAGGAGGTGGGAGGAACAGGAGAAAAAGAGGGGGGAATGAGTGAGAGAAAGAGAAGAAGGAGAAAGGAGGGAGAAAAGGGGAGAGAGAAAAGAAAGAGAAATGAATGGAAGGAGAGACAGAATAAAGATAGGAGGAGGGATAAACGGGTGGAAAGATGGGAAAATGGAGAAGAGAGACAGAACAGGAAAAGAACGAACGAGAGGTGAAGGAGAGGAGAGAAAAGAGGGAGGTAAAGGAGAAAAGAAGAAGAGGAAGGAGAGAGGAAGAAGATGAAAAGGTTGAGAGCGAGGGTACATGATGGCAGACAGGCAGACAGACAGACAGAAAAAAGACAGACAGACAGATAGACAGGCAGACAGACAAACAGACAGACAGACAGACAGACAGACAAACAGACAGACAGACAGAGAGACAGACAGACAGACAGACAGACAGGCAGATAGACAAACAGACAGACAGACAGACAAACAGACAGACGGACAGACAAACAGACAGGTAGACAGACGGACAGACAGACAGACGGACAGACAGACAGTCAGGCAGACAGACGGATAGACGAACAGACAGACAGTCAGACAAACAGACGGACAGACAGACACAGAAAGGGTACACCATTAACAGCACGGTACTGCAAGTAATAACAAATATAACGATAATCATGAAATGTGATAATGATATTGCTAAAGTAAATGATAATAAACACAGTAATAATGCTGAAAACAATAGCAACATCAGTGTCAATGATAATAAACATAGTAATAATGTTGAAAAAAAAGCAACATCAGTGGTATTAGTAATAAGGGCGTGTACTCTATGCAAAAACAACCTCATATCCAAATGCTGTCTTACCCGCATGTGTGGCCATGTAGAAGGCGCTATGTAGGGTAAGAGCCACATACACGCCCCTCTCCTTCGCAAACAAGTAGCAGTGACTTAGGTGTTTGTCTTAAGAAAACAATAATATCAATTTTCCAATGTGGACGGTGAAGATACCCCCCTCACCCCCCCCCCCCCCCCCGTCTCTTCCCCGAGTAAATGTTGAGCGGGGTATTATCGGGAAACTTCTTTCTCTTATGGTCTCTCTCTCTTTCTTTCTTTCTCTCTCTTTCTCTCTCTCTCTCTCTCGCTAGCTCGCTCTTGCTCTCTCTCTCTCTCTTTCTCTCTTCTACTGTTGTTTCTCTATTCTATTTTCCTTTCTCTTTTTTTCTTTTGTTTCCTTCTCTTTCTTTTCTGTTGTTTCTGCGCCATGTTCTGTCTCTCTGTCTCTCTCTCTTTCTCTCCCTCTTACATTTATTCTCTCCTTCCCTCCCTCCCTCTTCCTCGATCATTCCCTCTTTCCCCCTTCTCTCTCTCCTCCTCCCTCCTTCTCTATCCGCGTCTCTCTCTCTTTGTCTCGCTCCCTCCCTCCTTCCCCCATCCCCCTCTCTCCCTCCCTCTTCCCATTCCTCCTCCCGCCATAATCCGGCGCTCATCCGATGGCAAGAGCAGCGCACTTAAATATGCATCAACCATTTATTTAAGTATGACGTTTACAGTTTATAAAGTCGTTGGAGGAGAGCAGCCCAGCGACGATATTTCTCCGTTATTCGCGACTATTTTTACAATTATGGAGAGTTTAATGGACGAAAGGAAGAGATAAGGGGGGTTGGCGGTCGGTTCGGAGCGGCGAGGGGGCGGGGCTGAGGTAGGTGGGTTGATGCTCGTTTGTTTTCTGTTTTGTTGATGTTTTTTTTTTGTTTTTGTTTTGGTTTGTTTTCTGTTTTATTTGTTTTTGTTTTTCTTTTCTTTATTTTTTGTTTCTTTTTTTTCTGTCTGTCTGTCTCTCACTATTTCTCTTTTTCTCTCTCTCTCCCTCTCCCCCCCTCTCTCTCTCTTTCTCTCTCACTATCTCTCTCTCTCTCTCTCTCTCTCTCTCTCTCTCTCTCTCTCTCTCTCTCTCTCTCTCTCTTTCTCTCTCTCTCTCTCTCTCTACCTCCCTCATCTCTCCCTCTCCATCATTACTGTTATCATCGTTGCCCTTATCACTATCTTTATCATTATTGTCATTACTATTATTACTATCCTTATCATCATCATTATCATTGCGATTATCATCATTATCATCAGCAGCAGAAGTTATAATAATGATAATGGTACTGGTAGTGGTAGTATCATTGTTATTACCATTACAGTACCATCATTTTCATCATTATCATCATTAACACCATCGTTTTATCAGTATCATTAATTCTACTATCAACATCATCATCAGCATCGTTAGCATTATCATCACCATCATCATCATCCTCTTTTTTCAATACTATTAATGTTATCATTGTTATAATCATTGTTTTTTTTTTCTTTTTTTCATTTGTATATCTATGTTATCTTTTTAAAACTCTTACCATCATCATCATTTTTGCTACAATTAATTTCATTGTTATTAGTGTTATTATCTTTATCTCCGTCACCACTATAGGATTATTTCCATTGTTATTGTTATCTCATCTTTATCACTATTCCATATATTTTTTTCATTTTCATTATTGTAGTTTTGTCATTATTGTTGTTGGTGCTAATTTTGTTTTTGATGCTTTTGTTCTAATCATTATCATCATCATTGTTATCATTATTATTGTTACTTTTATAATTTTATTACCATTATTATCTTTATTATCATTATTATTATCATCCTTATTCTTATCCTCATCATTATTGCTACTTTTATCGCCATCATTACTATTGTCATTATTACTATCACAGTTACCATTATTAGGATTAATAACATTATAATCAATATCATTATAACTATCGTTATTATGATAATTGCTATTATCGTCAGTGTTTTATTTTCATTATCATCATTATCGTTATCATTATCATCAGCATCATCATTATCTTGTTATTATTATTATTATAATTTGTTTTTATTATTAATATTATAATTTGTTTTTATTATTAATATTATAATTTGTTTTTATTATTAATGTTATATTGTTACTAATAATGTTTTTGTTATTGTTGTTTATATTATGATAATAATAATAATAACAATAATGAAAATAATGCTAATGATGATAACAATAATGAAAATAATAATAATAATAACAATAATGATAATTAGTATTATTGTTATTGTTATCATTGCCACCATTATCATTATTATAATGATAGCCAAATTATAATGAATATCATTATCATCATCAATATCATGATAATTATTATCATTATTACTAAGTACTTTTCATCATCATTGAAAATATCATTATTAGTTGATATCACTCTCAACGTTGCCATCATCATCATCATATTGCTAATCCTATTACTGTTATCATTGCTGTTGTTATCGTCATTTTTATACTGTTATTAATATTTTGGTCATCATTATTTTCTTGGTTGTAATTGTCATAATCTTTGTAATCATTCACACAATTATGTTACTTATTTTTAATGATTTGGCTCTTGTCATTATCCTATTTGTTCAAGTCTCTGCTATAGGTAATTCGTGCTTGTTATCAATAGCATCATTGTTATTATCAATGTTAGGATTGTTATTATCTTATTGTATCATGATAATATTATCTACAATAATAATAATCGTCTCTGTTATAGGTAATTCATACTTATTATTAATTACATTATTGTTATTATGCTTATAATTTTTACTCATTTTGCTATTCACCATTCTTCACATTTTCGCATTCTTTAACACGATGTAGATTATCACAACATTACGACACTAAAATTTTAATTCACGATTTTGCACATATTATCATGATATTAGGAAAAAAAGCACAAATGGATTTTTATTTTATTTTATTTTTTTCTATTGATAACCATCACGTTAAGGCTATCTTGAATAACAGTCGTAAGGACAATGTATGCTTAAAGGTGCATTATCAGGCACACACACACGCACACACATACACACACGCACACACACACACACACACGCGCGCGCGCGCACACACACGTACATTTTCATGTCACACATACACAGACAAACGTCACATACACACACAAATACACACACGCACCTCCACAAGCCTTCATCAGTCACACCATATAGCCAAACCACCTTCTTACACCCCCCCCCACACCTCCCCTACACCCCACATATACCCCATACCCCCCTGCCACTTCCCTACCCCCTCTGCTACCCCCCTAACACCCTACCCAACGCTTCCCTCTGCCGTCCACCTGCTTCCTGTCCCTCCCTCTCTTCCCCTTCCCCCACCTCGAACTTCGAACCCTTCCGTTGGCTTCCCCTCTCTCCCTCTCCCCTCTCTCTCCCCTCGGAAAAGGCAGCCCCTACCCCCACCCCTTTTCTACTCTCCCCTGCCGAAACCACATTGCTCATTCGTCTCTCTCTCTTTCTGTCTGTCTCTTTCTGTCTGTCTGTCTGTCTGTCTCTCTCTCTCTTTCTCTCTCACTCTCTCTCTCTCTACCTATCTATCTATCTTACTCTCTCTCTCTCTATCAGTCTATCTCTTTCTCTAACTCTCTCTATCTATCTTTCCAACTCTCTATCTGCTACGCTCTCTCTCTTTCTCTCTCCTTTTCCTAACCATCCCCACTCCCAAATCCCCATCCAAACCCCCCTCTCTAACCCTACTCTCAACGCCCACCCTACCACACCCCATACCCGCACCCCAACCCAACCCACTCTCCCCCTCCCTTTCCTAACCATACTTCCCCACTCCCCATACCAAAACCCTTACCCACCCTCCATCCCAACCTATCCTCACCCACCCTCCAACCCCATCCCCACCCACCTTCACCCTCACCCTCCACCCACCCTCTACCCACCCACCCTCCACTAACCTCCAACCCCTTCCCCATCCACCCAACTTCATCCTCCGACCCCATCAACATCCATCCTCTACCCACCCAACTCCATCCTCACCCATCTTCACCCTCACCTTCCACCCATCCTCCAACTCCATCCCAACCCAACCCAGTCTCACCCACTCTCTTATCCCCATCCAACCCACCCTCCACCCACCCACCTTCACCCTCCAATCCCTACCCACCCTCCGCCTCCCTCACCCACCCTCCGCCTCCCTCACCCTCCAACCGCCCTTTCCTAACCCACCCTCGAGCCTCTCTTTCCTAACCCCATGCCCACCTTCACCCTCACCCTCCACCCACCCTCCAATCTCTCAACCACACCCACCCATCCTCCAATCCCCACCCACCCTCCAACCTCCCTTTCCTAACCCCATAAACACCCATCCTCCAACTCCATCCCCATCCGCCTTCACCCTTACCCTCTACCCACCCACCCACCCTCACCCACCCTCCAACACCCACCCTCCGTCACCTTCACCTTCCACCCACCCTCCAATCCCCTACCCACCCACCTTCCGTCACCCGCCCACCCCCAAACCACCCTCCAACCCCTTCCCCCCCCACCCCCCCACCCTCCGTCACCCTCACCCACCCACCCACCAACCCTTACCCACCCTCCAACCGCCCTCTCCTAACCCAGTTAAGCGAACAACATCCGGCCCAAACTCACTCCCGCCCGCGCCAACGAAGGCCTGACGACCGCTCTCACAACATGCAGATGAGCAGTTATGCGTCCAAACACTCCAATCAAACGAGGGGCGTGAGGGGGTGTGAGGGGACGGGAAGGGGAGGAAGGGATGTGAGGGGAGGAGGATGTGAGGGGACGGGAGGGGACGGAAGGGGAGGCGGGTATGAGGGAGTGAGGGAACGGGAAGGAGGGCGTATGAGGGAGTGAAGGGAGTGAGAGAAGTGAGGGGACGTAAGGGAAGGGATGTGAGGGGACTGGAAGGGGAGGAGGATATGAGGGGACGGAGGGAGGGAAGTGATGGGATGTGAGGGGACGGGAGGGGAGGAGGATATGAGGGAGTGAAGGGGACGGGAAGGAGGGGATGTGAGGGGACGGGAGTGAGGGAAGTGAGGGGACGGGAAGGGGAGGAGGATATGAGGGAGTGAGGGGACGGGAGGGGAAGAGGATATGAGGGAGGGAAGTGAGGGGACGTAAGGGAGGGGATGTGAGGGGACGGGGAGGAAGTCATATGAGGGAGTGAAGGGAGTGAGGGGACGGGAGGGAGAGGAGTGAGGGGACGGGAGTGAGGGGATGTGAGAGGATGTGAGGAAAGGGAGGGAGGGGATGTGAGCGGACGGGTGAGGGGATGGAAAAGTGAGGGAAAAGATGAGAGAGAACGGTATTTGTGCCTGTCTGTGTGTGATAAGGATAGATGGTGAGGATAGAGGATAAGAGTGAGTGAGAGGATGAGAAAGATGGACACGGATAGACAGATAGATAGATTGATAGACAAAGAGAGGTAGATAGATGTATATATAAATAAGTAGATTTATTGATTGGCAGATAGGTAGACATAAATAGACAGAGCGATAGACAGACAGATAGAAATAGAGAGATAGATAGACAGATAGAAATAGAGAGATAGACAGAAATAGAGAAATAGATTGAAATGGGGAGACAGATAGATAGTTAGAGATAGAGAGAGAGAGAGAGAAAGAGAGAAAGGGAAAGAAAATAGCAAAGAGAGAGAGAGAGAGAGAGAGAGAGAGAGAGAGAGAGAGAGAGAGAGAGAGAGAGAGAGAGAGAGAGAGAGAGAGGGAGAGAGAGAGAGAGAGAGAGAGAGAGAGAGAGAGAGAGAGAGAGAGAGAGAGAGAGAGAGAGAGAGAGAGAGAGAGAGAGAGAGAGACAGAGAGAGAGAGAGAGAGAGATTAGGGATTACTTGGGCGGGGAAAGAGGAGGAGATGGAAAAAAGAGATAAAGAGATAAGCACCGAAAGAAAAGGGAGGGGAGGAGGAGAGACAAAATAGGATAAGAGAGATAATGAGACAGATAAAAGAGGAAACAGAGAAGAGACATAAAAAATGAATGGAAGAGGAGATACTTAAAGGGAAAGAGAAAGAGAGAATCGAAAGGAGATATGGAAAAAACACTATAATTCAGAGAAAGATAAAGACGGTTTTTAGAATGATTTTAGGTAAGGAAAGAGGATGAAGAGAAAGAGGAGGACAGGGAAAAAGAGGAGGAACAGGAGGGGGAAGAGGAAGAAGAGGAAGACAGGGAAAAAGAGGAAGAGGCGGAAGATGAGGAAGGGGGAGAGAAGGAGGACGGGGACAAAGAGGATGAAGAGAAATAGAGGAGGAGGAGTAGGAAGAGGAGGGGAGGATGAAGAAAAATAGGAGGACAGGGAAAAGAAAGAGGGAGAGGGGAAAGAGGAGGAGGACGGGGAAAAGAGGAGGAAGAGGAGGGGAGGATGAAGAGGAATAGGACGGGGAAAAGGAGGAGGAGGAGAAGAAAGAGGAGGAAGACGAAGAAGAGGACAGGGATAAAGAAGAGCAGGAAAAGGAAGAGAAGGAAGATCAAGAGGAATACGGGAAAAGAGGAGGAAGAGGAGGGGGAGGTGAAGAGGAGGAAGAGAACAAAGGGAAAGAGTATAAGATAAAGAAGAAGAAGGAGGAGGAGGAAGAGGAGGAGGAAGAAGAAGAAGAAGAAGAAGAGGAAGAAAAGGAAGAAGAAGAAGAGGAGGGGGAGGAGGAAGAGGAAGAAGAGGAGGAGGAGGAAGAGGAGGAGGAAGAAGAACAGGTGTAGCAAGAGGAACATGAGAAGAAGCAGGAAGGGAAGTAGGAGAAGGAAGACGAGGATGAAGAGGACTTGGAAATGGATCTTATCTAAGACATGGGTACACTGCACTCTTTCGCTCTCTCTCTCCCTCTCTATCTTTCTCTCCCTCTATGTCTTTCTTTCTCTCTCTCCCTCTCTATCTTTCTCTCTCTCTTTGTCTTTCTTTCTCTCTCTCCCTCTCTTTCTCTTTTTCTCTCTCTGTCTGTCTCCTCTCTCTCTCTCTCTTTCTCTTTTTCTGTCTGTCTCTCTCTCTCTCTCTCTTTCTCTATTTTTCTCTGTCTGTCCTCTCTCTCTTTCTCTCTCTGTCTGTCTGTCTCTCTCTCTCTATCTATCTATCTCTCTGTCTGTAAATTTTCCTGTCTCTTCGTCTGTCTGTCTGTCTGTCTTTCTCTCTATTTCTGTCTGTCAGTCCCTCTATCTATCAACCTACCTGTCTATCTCCTTTCCCTTTATTGGTTGCTCTGCCCGTCAATCTTTCTCTTTCCATCACCTCAACTTTCTTTCACGTTTCACATACACGAAAGAGAAGAAGAAGAAAAAAGAAAAAAACATTTTCCAACTAACCAAAATTCTCACACAATAGATCATAACACCGATAACGCCAAGGGTCGGACACCAACGCCACCTGTTGATTATAAGCGCAACCTAGTCAACCTGAAGCCTCCTCTTTCCCGTCCTTGAACTTGTTGGCAAATACGTCACGTGACAACACTCGAAAGCACAGAATGGCGTGACAGTACTTGGGTGTCATACCGTGAGTTATGGAGGATGTATGGTGATGGAATGTGTCTTCGTGTCTGTGTGTCTGTAAGGATACCTTGTGTACACTGTGTGTGTATATGTGAGTATGTATGTGCGTTGCATGTGTATATATGTGCATATGTTGTGTGTACGTTATATTTGCATGTACGTATGCGTGTGAGGATCATTTCATTTATTGTAAAAAATGGAAATACCAATATTGCTAATGATAATGATCACAATTTTGATGATAATATACATAATGATGATCACATTGTGGAGATAATAATTATCCGACAAATATATAACTGTGATTATCAAAAGCCTACTATTAACGGAATAATTAAATAATCTCATCATTAACTGAGTGAAATATTAATGTCAATTACCGTAATAAAACTAAACAGCGATATGATTTATGTCAATAAATCTGTAATAATGGCAGTGATGATAGCGATGATAATAAAAATGATATTGGTAATAATGATGTTAGTGCTATTACTACTCTTAAGGAAAATGATGATGATGATAAGAATTATAATGATAATAATGATAATGTCCATAATAATGATTTTGATGTAAGTAATGATCACTATTGATGTTGACGATAATGACAACAGCAATGATACTGATGATAATGATAACAATATCAGTAACGCTAACAATGATGATAGTGATGATAATGATAACAATAACAATAACGCTATCAATAATGATGATGATAATGATGATAACAATAACAGTAACAGCAGTAGTAGCAATAAAAGGTAATGATAATGATGTTATTGATAATCTTGATAATGATAATAAAAATTATGATAACAATAGCAATAATGATGATCATAATGATGGTAATGATAATGGAAGAATACTAACAATAATACTTAGACTACTACTAATGATAAACGTAATAACAGTAGTAATAGCGATGGCTTTAACAAATGTTTTTTTTATCATCATCATTATTATTATTACTATCATTATTATTTCTATTATCATTATTATTGATGCCACTATCATTATTGTTATCAATATCTTTATTGTTACTATTATTACATTTTTATTGTTATTATATTTTTCATAGTCATTATTATCCTTATCATTGTAATTACCACTATCATCATGATTATTATCATTATCCACATCTTTATCATTATAGTAACTTTTATTATTATCCCCATCATCATTCTTTCTCCCATCTTCACTCCCTCTTCATATTCCCATTCATATCACATTCCAATCTCATGATCATTGGAAGAGCCATTCCAAATTTCCCCATCATCACAACAAATTCACAATTATCATCATCACCATCTTCATCACCATCCTCATCCTCATCATCACATCATCCTCACCATCACCACCATCATCATCATCACCATCCTTATCACCATCCTCATCATCAGATTATCTTCATCACCATGACCATCATCCTCATCCTCACCATCCTCATCATCATCATCACCATCCTCATCATCACCATCCTCCTCCTCCTCATCATCATCATCACCATCCTCATCATAATTGTCCTTTTACATCACACAGCTTCATCACCATCCTCATCCTCATTATCATCACCATCACCCTCATCATCATTATCACCATCCTTATCATCACATCATTACCAACCTCACCATCACCCTCACCATCACCATCCTCATCCTCACCATCCTCCTCCTCCTCCTCCTCACCATCATCATCATAACTGTCTCTTTACATCACCCAGCTGCCAGACAGGAACACGGTCACTGGACTTAGCTTAAGGCCGAGAAAGTGACTGTGAGCACAATAAAGGTGTCAGTGTGTGTTGGTTTAAGTGACTCGGTGGCAGCGGGTATGACAGGGAGGTGACACCGCTGAGGCCATCGGACTGGTATGGGCGCGCGAGTGGGCGTGACTGGGAGGGAAGGTAGGTAGGTAGGTGTGTGTGGGCGTGTGTGTGTGTGTGTGTGTGTGTGTGTGTGTGTGTGTGTGTGTGTGTGTGTG
>NC_091552.1:44233559-44236059 GCF_042767895.1 Penaeus vannamei
CCGTTTCCTCTCTTGGTTGTATACATTTCTTCTGTTTCAATCCTATTACTGTTTCCTCTTCTGCTGTTGTATACGTTTCTTCTATGTTTCAATCCTATTACTGTTTCTTCTCTTGCTGTTGTAATTTCTGTTGTTTCTATCCTGTTACTGTTTCTTCTTCTGCCGTTGTATACATTTCTTCTGTTTCAATCCTATTACTGGTCCTTCTCTTGCTGTTGTAATTTCTTCTGTTTCTGTTTCTTCTCTTACTGTTCTATACATTTCTTCTGTGTTTCAATCCTATTACTGTTTCTTCTCCTGCTGTTGTATACACTTCTTCTATGATTCAATCCTATTACTGTTGTATACATTTCTTCTATGTTTCAATCCTATTACTCTCTCTCTCTCTCTCTCTTCATTCCCTCTCCCTCGTCTCATTTCTTTACGTTCACTTACTCTGATTTCCTCCTCCTCTTCCTCCTCTTCTCTCTCTCTCTCTCTCTCTCCCATTCTTCTTCTTTTCTTTCCTCGTCTCCCTCTCTCTGCCCTTTCTTTGAGGTTCGACGTTCATCAGTATTACCCTCAATACTTTTAGGGGGAAAGGGGGAAGCGCAGGGGGAGGGGGGGAGGGGGGCTAGGGGGAGGACGAGGGGAGACGGAGACGTAAGTAGGATGGCTTGGGGCTTTTGGGGGGCGGGTGGAGGGGTGGGGCGGGGGTGGGGTGGGGTGGGGGCGGGTGGGATGGGATGGGTGGGGTGTAGGGGAGGGGTGGCGGTCAATACGTCCTTATTGCCCCGAGATTTTTTTTTCTTCCATTTCGTCTTTGCATTTGGATGGGAGAGACTTGGTAAGAGAGAGAGAGGGAGAGAGAGAGAGAGAGAGAGAGAGAGAGAGAGAGAGAGAGAGAGAGAGAGAGAGAGAGGGAAAGGGAGAGGGAGAGAGAGAGAGAGAGAGAGAGAGAGAGAGAGAGAGAGAGAGAGAGAGAGAGAGGAGTGGGAGGGAAGAAGGGAGGGAGTGAGAGAGAGAGAGAGATAGATAGATAGATAGATAGATAGATAGATAGATAGATAGATAGATAGATAGATAGATAGATAGATAGATAGATAGCTAGATGGATAGATAGAGAGAGAGAGAGGGGGAGAAAGAGAAAGAGAGAGAGAAGGATAGAAAGAGAGAGAGAGAGAGAGAGAGAGAGAGAGAGAGAGAGAGAGAGAGAGAGAGAGAGAGAGACAGAGAGAGAGAGAGAGAGAGAGAGAGAGAGAGGGGAAGAGAGAGAGAGGTAGAGGGAGAGGGAGAGGAAGAGGAAGATGATGATAAAGATGAAGAGGAAGAGGAAGAGGAATATGAGGGGGAGGAAGAGGGAGAGGAAGAGGGAGAGGGAGACGGAGAGCGAGAGCGAGAGAGAGAGAGAGAGAGAGAGAGAGAGAGAGAGAGAGAGAGAGAGAGAGAGAGAGAGAGAGAGAGAGAGAGAGAGAGAGAGAGAGAGAGAGAGGAAGAGAGAAAGAGGTAGAGGGAGAGGAAGATGAAGATGAAGATAAAGATGAAGATGAAGATGAAGAGGGAGAGGAAGAGGGAGAGGAAGAGGGAGAGGGAGACGGAGAGCAGAGAGAGAGAGAGAGAGAGAGAGAGAGAGAGAGAGAGAGAGAGAGAGAGAGAGAGAGAGAGAGAGAGAGAGAGAGAGAGAGAGAGAGAGAGAGAGAGAGAGAGGAAGAGAGAGAGAGGTAGAGGGAGAGGGAGAGGAAGAGGAAGATGAAGATAAAGATGAAGATGAAGAGGAAGAGGGAGAGGAAGAGGGAGAGGAAGAGGGAGAGGAAGAGGGACAGGGAGACGGAGAGCGAGAGAGAGAGAGAGAGAGATAGATAGATAGATAGATAGATAGATAGATAGATAGAGAGAGAGAGAGAGAGAGAGAGAGAGAGAGAGAGAGAGAGAGAGAGAGAGAGAGAAAGAGGAAGAGGGAGAGGGAGAGGGAGGGAGAGGTAGAGACAGAGAGAGAGGGAGAGGTAGAGAGAGGGAGAGAGAGAGAGAGAGAGAGAGAGAGAGAGAGAGAGAGAGAGAGAGAGAGAGAGAGAGAGAAAGGGAAAACGATAGATAAAGAGAGAGAGAAAGAAGAGATTGAGAGAGAGAGAGAGAAAGGTAAAGAGACAGATAGATAGAGAGAAAGAGAGAGAGAGTGAGAGAGAAAGGCAAAGAGATATATATAGAGAGAGAAAGAAAGGGAAAGAGATAGAGATAGAGAGAGATAGACAGTGAGAGAGATAGAGATAGATAGATAGATACATAGACAGATAGACAGATAGATAGATAGATAGATAGATAGATAGATAGATAGATAGATAGATAGAGAGAGAGAGAGAGAGAGAGAGAGAGAGAGAGAGAGAGAGAGAGAGAGAGAGAGACGAAGAGTGGGGAGAGAAGCGGGGTGATGAAGAGATGATTCTGTGTTGTTTGGCTTTTACTGTAGGTACAATGTGCATGTTTGTTTGCATGTGTGCTTTCATACGCACATGCATATATGTAT
>NC_091552.1:44256059-44263559 GCF_042767895.1 Penaeus vannamei
TTTAGGTCTCGGTCGAATGACATTTTTTTGTTAATTCTATAGTCTGAAATATGTTGCTTTCCGACTCATGTATTACGCGTATATATTATTATTATTATAACCATTGTTGTTATCATTATTATCACTATCATTATTGTTATCATTATTATTGTTATTGTTATAATAATAATAACAATAATGATAATAATAATATTAATAATAATGATAATAATAATAGTAATAATAATAATAATAATAGTAATAATAATAATAATAATAATAATAATTATTATTATTATTATTATCATTATTATTATTATCATTACCATTATTACTATAATTGATATTATTGTCATCATTATTACCATCATCACCTATCTCTTTATTTACTCTTTGCTTTTGTGATGTTTCCACATACTCTCACGCTTTCTAACATTCAATCATTAATACCTCGTATATTATTAATCTAATCAGCGGACTTACATAAGATATCTTTGAGCTTATCTGCCAATTATGCTAAAAATAGATACAATAGACACAGTACAGATTCGTTAATGTTATGGCCATTGTTCTATGCGTAGATAGTGAAGGGAAATAATGGTGATGATATTAAGTGATAGTGGTAATGGTTGGGGATAACAATAAAGAAGGAAAATAATGGTGATGGGATTAAGTGATAATGATAATGGTTGGGGATAACAATAAAGAAGGAAAATAATGGTGATGGGATTAAGTGATAATGATAATGGTTGGGGATAACATTTTATTGCCGCAGTTATCGCAGATATGAACGATACCTCATTTAATGATGGTGTTATTGATGGTGATAATGATGATATTGATGATATTCATAATGATGGGGATAATGATGGTAATGACAGTAATTATGATGATGAAGATGATGGTGATTATGACAATAATAGTAATAATAATAATAATAATAATAATAATAATAATAATAATAATAATAATAATAATAATAATAATAATAATAATGATAATAATAATAATGATAATAATGGAAATGATAATGATGATGACGATAATATTCATAATAATAATTATGATAACAACAATAATAGATATAACAGTAATAATGAAAATAATAATAGTAATAACATTAATGATGCTGATAATAACAATAATTACAATAATAGAAATTGCATTGCTACTATTACTGATACCAATGATAATTATAATAAAGATAATGATAATAATGATAAGTCATAATGATAAAAGTTATGATAATAAAGATGATAAAGAAGATAATGATAACTATGAATACAATAATGACCAATATGATAATTATGATAATTAATTAATGATAGCAATAATTTATTTTATTATTAGTAGTATCATTATTATTATTATTGGTATTATCATTATTATTATTATTATCATTATTACTATCATTATCACCACCATTATCATCAACATTATCATCATTACTATCACTATAGTATACAAAATAAAATAATATCAATGCTAATAATCATAACACCAGCCACAACAACAAAACCTCAACAACAAAACCTCAACAACAACAACAACAACAACAACAACAACAACACGAACAACAAAAACACAAACAACAAAAACACAAACAACAACAACAACAACAGCACCACCACCACCACCACCAACAACAACACGAACAACAACAAACGCGAGAAAGGGGTGACGTACCCCTTCCGCCAGCCAGATCCACCACGCGCCGGTCCACAGTCCGTTTGGCTCTCTCAGTCTCGCTGGCTCGGTGAGGGAGGGAAGCGCGCCGGATCTGAGGGAGAGGGAGGGAAGGAGAGGGATGGGAGGGATAGGTGGGTGGATAGGGTGGGGGAGGGGGGAGGGAGGGGGGAGAGAGGGAGAGGGAGAGAGGGAGAAGGAGAGGGAGAGAGGGAGAGAGAGGGAGAGAGATAGAAAGAGATATATTGATAGATAGATAGATAGAGAGAGAGAGAGAGAGAGAGAGAGAGAGAGAGAGAGAGAGAGAGAGAGAGAGAGAGAGAGAGAGAGAGAGAGAGAGAGAGAGAGAGAGAGAGAGTTTACATATGTATATATATGTATGTATGTAAATATATATATATATATATAAATATATATATATATATATACATATATACATATATACATATCTATCTATCTATCTATATATATATATATATATATATAGATATGTATATATGTATATACATATACATATATACATATATATATAAATATATACATATATATGTATATATATATATATATATATATATATGTATATATGTATATGTATATATATATATATATATATATATATATATATATATATATATATATATATATATATATATATATATATATACATATATATACATACATATATAGACGTAAACAAACTGTGAGAATGTGGGAGAGACTGAATAACTGATTCATAAATAGATACATATATAAACATCTTTTATATCTATTTTGGAAGATAATAATCTGGATCACACGATAAGGAGAGTCAACTGATCATTGCGAAATTAACGACGGGGGTTATTAGCGCAAACAGACTTCGGTTATCGGCTTATCATTATTATTTTATTATTATTATTAACATTATATTATTACTATTATTATTATTATTATTATTATTATTATTATTATTATTATCATTATTCGTTTTTAGCGACGGTGAAAGCAAGCGTATTGTAAAGACAAAATTCGTTTAAAAAGCAATATATATCAAGTTCTAATGTTTCTATAAACCGTATAATTGTAAAAATAACAACAAAAGCAATATATAATATAATTGATATAATATATATTATATAATCAATATGTAATATATAATCATATAATTGTAAAAACAACAACAAAACAATATATAATATAACTGATATAATATATATTATATAATCAGTATGTAATATATAATCAACGTATAATTGTGAAAAACAACAACAAAACAATATATAATATAATTGATATAATATATATTATATAATCAATACATGATATATAATCAACATATAATTGTAAAAAACAACAACAAAACAATATATAATATAATTGATATAATATATAATATATAATCAATATATAATATATAATTAACATAGAATTGTAAAAACAACAACAAAACAATATATAATATAATTGATGTAATATATAATGTACAATAAATGTATTAACATAGAATTGTAAAACAAAAAAAAAACAAAAAAAAACATATAATCAAGTCAACAGTCAATATATAATCAACATATGATTGTAAAAAACAACAAAACAAAGACGCAGAAGATCCATTTTTGATAATCACAAAATGTCGAATCATCCTCATAATCGGAATTAGTTTATGATAAACGTATCCATGATAGTTAAATATATATAACAAAGAGAGAAATAATTATCTATAAATAATTATCTATAAATGCAATAGATATATTTTTGATGTTTATGAGAATTACATTAGTGTCGGTACAATAAACTCATTATGATATAATTATAGGACAAATTGTCAATGATGTAATATAATAATCATTCATTAATTACTGATGCAGTGACGGCAATGATAATGGATGCCAATTGCAAAGTGCTTGCCATGGTAGTGTAATAATAATAATAATAATAATAATGATAATAATAATAATAATGATAATGATAATAATAATAATGATATTGATGATAATAATAAGGATAATAATGATATTGATGACAATAATAATGATAATAATGATATTGATGATAATAATAAGGATAATAATGATATTGATGCCAATAATAATGATAATAATGATATTGATGATAATAATAATGATAATAATAATGATAAATAATAATAATAATAATAATAACAATAATGATAATAATAATAATGATAATGATAATGATAATAATAATGATAAATAATAATAATAATAATAATAATAATAATAATAACAATGATGATGATGATGATGATGATAATAATAATAGTAATGATAATGATAATAATAATAATGATAATAATAATGATAATAATAATAATGATAATAATAATAATAATAATAATGATAACAGTAATAACAATGACAACAACAACAACAACAACAACAGTAATAATGATAATCATAATCATAATAATGATAATAATAATAATGATAAAAAAATGACGAAGGAGACAAAGATAAAGAAGAAGAAAACAAGAAGGGGAAGAAGAAGAGGAGAAAGGAGAAGAAAAAATGGGAAAGAAGAAAAAGCAAAAAGGGTAAGAGAAATATAATGAAACGCGAAATGAAAAAAGAATGAAGTAGAAGCGGAGGGAGAAGAGATAAAGGAAAAGATAAAGAAGGATTATTGTTACTATCTTTATTATCATCATCATTGTTATTATCATAATCGTCATCATCATCATCCCCCTCCTTTCCCTCTCCTTCCTCCCTCCCTCCCCAATTCCCTTCACCACCTCCTCTTCCCCTTCTCTCTTCCTTCCCCCTCCCTCCACTTTCTCTTCCCCTTCCCCCCTCTCTTCCCCTTCCTTCCACCTCCCTTCCCTCTCCTTCCCCTCCCTTCCCCTTTCTCTTCCCCTTCCCCCTCCCTCCTCCTTCCCCTTCCCCTTCCCTCTCCTCCTCCTCCTTCCCTTCCTCCCATCACCCCCACCCTTCCCCTCCCTAACCCCCCCTCCCCTCCATCTCATAATGAGGTCCCGGCAGGCGATTCTATCTGACAGACAATTAGCCTAAATGATGAAATTAACATAATTGCTAGTACCTCCGGCGAATCAGTAATTACGGAACAATTAGAACGCTCGATTTGCGGGGTTATTAACTTATGAATAATATTTTTGTCGCCTCTGGAAGCCCTGACTGATTAGTGTTTGTTAAGTGAATTTGGCGGAGAGAGAGAGAGAGAGAGAGAGAGAGAGAGAGAGAGAGAGAGAGAGAGAGAGAGAGAGAGAGAGAGAGAGAGAGAGAGAGAGAGAGAGAGAGAGAGAGAGAGAAAGAGAAAGAGAAAGAGAAAGAGAAAGAGAAAGAGAAAGAGAAAGAGAAAGAGAAAGAGAAAGAGAAAGAAAAAGAGAAAGAGAAAGAGATAAAGAAAGAAAGACTAAGAGAAAGAGAGCAAGAAAGAAAGAACCAAAGAAAGAGAGGGGAAGAGCGAGGCCGAGAACCGATGCTCCTCACCATAACAAGCAAAAAGAAGAAGCTTTTCTCAAGACATTCATCTCTCTCACTAGAACGGTAAAGACGTTATCAAGATGAACGTGGTGTGATCTCTGCTAATAGCCCGCCAGTAGGCCTACCGTGCCAGAGGAAGAGAGAGAGAGAGAGAGACGGATAAGGAGAGAGAAAGAGAGAGAGAGAGGGAGGGAAAGGGAGAGAGAGAGAGAGAGAGAGAGAGAGAGAGAGAGAGAGAGAGAGAGAGAGAGAGAGAGAGAGAGAGAGAGAGAGAGAGAGAGAGAGAGAGAGAGAGAGAGAGAGAGAGAGAGAGAGAGGGAGGGAGAGGGAGAGGGAGAGGGAGAGGGAGAGGAAGAGAGAGAGAGAGAGAGAGAGAGAGAGAGAGGGAGGGAAAGGGAGAGAGAGAGGGAGAGAGAGAGAGAGAGAGACGAAGAGGCCCCTACATCTCATTCGTTACAGTCTAAGCGCCCTTCGTTGCGTTCTGTCTGCCTGTCTGTCTCTGTCTCTGTCTGTCTTTCTCCTTATCTGTCTGTCTGTCCTTCGATCTGTGTGTCTGCATGTCTGTCTGTCCGTTTGTGAGTCTGCCTGTCTGTCTGAACGTATGACTTTCTACCTGTCAGTCTGTTAGCTTGTCTATCTGCCTTTCTCTCTCCCCCCCCTCTCTCGCTCTCGATCTCTCTGCTTGTTACTTTTTCTACTTCACTATTCTATTCTTTTCCGTCTCTCTTTCTCACAGACCCTCAGTTCCTCCGCCCGCCTCTCTTCTCTAACTATCCCTCCTCTCATCCCTCTTTCTCTCTCCCCTCTCTTTCTCTCTACTTCTTCTCTTTCCCACAGACCCTCAATTCCTCCCTCGACTCTCTCTATCTATCTATCCCCCTTTCTCTCCACCTCTCCACCGCCTCTCTCCACCCCCTTCCCTCCTCTTTCTCCCCCCTTCTCTATTCCTCTCTTCGCAAGATGACTCGTCGAAGAGAGGAAAATCACGCTGATTATGATAGCGTCTGAAGGAGTGGGGAAAAAATGGTTTAACAAGACAGACAGACATTAGGCTGATTGCTGGGTAGTTTCACCGGGCGCTCTTGTGAAGCTCTCTCGTTCACGGTGAAGGGAGACGGACTGGTGGATCGTGTGTGGAGGGGGGGGGGGGGTTAATGTCTGTATTTGTATGTTTATTTGGTTGTTTATTTGGTGTTTTTTTTTCTTTGTTTCTGGATCTTTGTCTCTGTTTCTTTCTGTCTCTGTTTATTTGGTTATGTATCTAGTTTTTTATGTCTCTTTGTCTCTGTTTCTGTCTCTCTCTTGTCTCTCTGTCTGCTATTTGGTTATTCATCTATTTTTTCTCTCTCTCTGTCTCTGTTTCTTTCTGTCTCTGGTCTCTGTCTCTGTCTCTCTCTCTTTCTCTATCTATCTATCTGTCTGTCTATCTATTTTGTTCGGAATGGAGGGAGAGAGCATGAGGCAGAATGTAATCATTCCCGAATATATATTATTATTTTCGTCTCACGATTTTTTTCCGTCATTGTCGTTTATCCATCATTATTATTATATTTTTTAATTAGTTCTGTCAAGCACACTCTGCGGTCGCGTTTCGGGCTTATAAGGAGAGTGTGAGAGGTGGGGAGGAAGGGGGGGGGGTAGAGAGAGGGGGGCGAAGAGAGAGTGGGGGGGGGGGCAGAAGACACCTTCACGGGGGGCGCGCGTTCCCCACTCCCCCCCACACGCCCAATCCCCACTCAATCACCCCTCACCCTACTTATCACTCCCTCAACACCCACCCCCTCTCTCCCTTTCACCCTCCCCTTCCCCCCTCCCTACTTATCCCTCCAACACTCCTCCTGCCCCCTCCCCACTCCTCCACCTTAACCCCCTCACCCCCACCCCCCACCCCCATTCTCTCAACACCCCCTCCCTTCCTCCTCCCTCCCCCTCACCCCCACCCCCACCCCCATTCTCTCAACACCCCCCTCCCATCCTCATCCCCCCTCACCCCCATTCTCCTCAACACCCCCTCCCTTCCTCATCCCTCACCCCCACCCCCTCCCCCTCACCCACCCCCCCCATTCTCTCCCTCCCCCCCAATTCTCTCCCTCCTCTCGTCTCGCTTCAACCAGAATTAATTAGAGGAGGGTCGGCGCTTTGGGAATTTCTTAGAATTTGCGAATTTTGAGTTTCCCATTTTGGTAATGGCTGGTAATAATAACAACAATAATAATAATAACAATAAAAAAAAAATCCGGTTTTGTTATTGGTGTTTCGGCTGGATGAAGTTGTTATTGTTATCGAATTTTGTCATTCATTAAAACTACGACGTTCAATTTTATAGATATATTAATACAAATATATATATATTTTTTAATTTCTAATTTTCTAATGTATATTGGGACTGATTAAA
>NC_091552.1:44273559-44296059 GCF_042767895.1 Penaeus vannamei
GAGGAAGAGGAGAAAGAGGAGGAGGAGGGAGAGGAGGAGGAGGAGGAGGAGGAGGAAGGGGATATGGAGAGGAGGAGTTAAGGATCGGCGAAGAGGCACTCTGTAAAACCACCGAGAGTTATTTGTGGTTCTCTTCTCTCTCTTTCTTTTCCTGTTCTCTCTTTCCCTCTCTTTCCCTTCTCCCCTCCCCTTTCTCTCTCTCTCTCTCTCTCTCTCTCCCCCTTCCCATTTCACACACACTCTCTCTCTTTCTCTCCCTTCTCCCCTTTCACTCTCTCACTCCTTCTCTCCCCCCTCTCTCTCTCCCTAACCCCTTTCACTCTCTCTCTCCTTTCTCTCCTTCCACTCTCTCAATCTTCCCACCGCCCCTTCTTTCTCCCTTTCTCCCTCCCCCCCTTTCACTCTCTCTCTCTCCCCCTCTCCTCCCTTCCCCCTTTCACTCTCTCACTCCGTTTCTCCCCCTCTCTTTCTCCCTTCCTCCCTCCCCCCTTTTCACTCTTTCTCACTCCTTTTCTTCCCACCCTCTCTCTCTCCCTCTCCCCTCTCTCTCTCTCTCCCCCCCCTCCCCCTCTCTCTCCTCTCTGCGGTCCTATTCTATGGTCAGCGGTTTGCATATAACGACGTTAAATATAAAGATTCACGCTGTGCAAATTGCAAATATAACAACGTAGGGCAGTGGAACGGCTCGAAGGGTCATTTTCGCTACATTGCCTTTTTCGGGGCGTGAAGATGCTATACAGCGGTAGGGCGTGCAGCATATGCGTGTTGTTTTTGTTTGTAAAAAGGTTAAAAAGAAAGAAAGAAAGAAAAAAAGGTAATGTCAAACAAACAAAACGAAAGGGGTAAAAACCTTTAGATAAAGAAAGAAATTTCCCTCTCTGTCTCCATTCATCTCCATCTCCCTCTCTCTCTCTTCCTCTCTAAACCCTCTCCTTCTCTCTCTCTCTACACCCTCTCCTTCTGTCTCTCTCTCTACACCCTCTCCTTCTCTCTCTCTCTCTCTGTATATATATATATATATATATATATATATATATATATATATATATATATACCCTCTCCTCTCCCTCTCTCTCTAAACCCTCTCCTTCTCTCTCTCTCTCTCTCTACCCTCTCCTTCTCTCTCTCTCTCTACACCCTATCTCTCTCTCTCTCTCTCTCTAAACTCACTCCTTCTCTCTCTCTCTCTCTCTCTCTCTACTCTCTCTCTCTCTCTCTCTCTCTCTCTCTCTCTCTCTCTCTCTCTCTCTCTACTCTCTCTCTCTACATCCTCTCCTTCTCTCTCCCTACACCCTCTCCTTCTCTTTGTGCCTCTCTCTCTCTCTCTACACACTCTCCTTCTCTCTCTCTCTACACACTCTCCTTCTCTCTCCGCCTCTCTCAGTATCGCTACCATTACCCGGTTCGAAACAGAGTCGGAACAACGAAGCAATTTTCGAAAAAGAGATTCGAACTTCGGGTAAAAATGAAGCGACAGAAATATTGAGACTCGAACGAACAGAGAAAAGGTAGATTTCCTCTGAATACTTTCTGATGTTTGTCATTTGTTTATGTTTTTTTTTTTTTTTTTTTTTTTTTTTTTTTTTTTTTACTCGTTAAAGTAGGTTTTAAATGGGTATGATACCTATTTCTCGTTAAAGTAGGTTTTGTGTGGGTATGAGATCTATTTCTCGTTGAATTAGGTTTTAAATGGGTATGATACCTATTTCTCGTTAAAGTAGGTTTTGCGTGGGTATGATACCTATTTCTCGTTAAAGGAGGTTTTTAATGGGTATGATACCTATTTTTCGTTAGAGTAAGTTTACATGGGCATGAGATCTATTTCTCGTTAAAATAAGTTTGAAATGATTATGATACCTATTTCTCGTTAAAGGAGGTTTTTAATGGGTATGATACCTATTTTTCGTTAGAGTAAGTTTCGCGTGGGTATGAGATCTATTTCTCGTTAAAGGAGGTTTTAAATGGGTATGATACCTATTTCTCGTTAAAGGAGGTTTTTAATGGGTATGGTACCTATTTCTCGTTAGAGTAAGTTTCGCGTGGGTTTGAGATCTATTTCTCGTTAAAGGAGATTTTAAATGGGTATGATACCTATTTCTCGTTAAATGTGGTTTTTAACAGGTATGATACCTATTTCTCGATAAAGTAAGTATTACATGGGTATGAGATCCAAATCTGCAATGATATGACAGCATGATCATCAATGACAGCATAATTATACACTGAATAAGTTTCTTGTATTTCTCTTGTCTATCACTGTGTCATTTATCTTATCATTATTAATACTCTTACTGTACTGATGATAATGAGGATGGTGATAATAATAGAGATAATAATAATAGAATTAATGGGAGTAGTAGCAGTAATGGCAGTAATATCATTAATAATGATACTCAGAATAAAAATACTGATGGTATTATTGATAACGAAATAACGGTAATGACAAGAATAACAATTATGAAAATAGTAATGCTAATTCTCGGAAATTCACTATTTTTTACTGATTATATTTATAGTAGTCATCATCATCAGCAAAGACAATGACAATAAAAGTAATAATGATGACGAAAGTAGCAATAGAGAGCTAACAACGTTAATAGTAGCATGAAAAATAAAACTTGGAAATTCCACTTATACTAATAACATCACTATTAACATTGTTTTTGATAATTCCAAAAATAACCACATACATTTTTTTTTCTTTTCTTTTTTTTTTTGCGGAGGAAAGCGCCACGAGAATAGAGATTCATCGTACAAAATACACGGAACTATAAATAACTTTCATAAAAAAAGATGGACAGAAGTTTCTCACATCCGCCAGTAATAGACAATCATAAATCATAAACCAGCATCGTAAACCACTCACAAAAAAAACTAAAACTTTCACCAGCGATATATTTATTAAAAGAAAGAAAGGAAGAAAGAAAGACGAAGAGAAACTTATACAAACAATTATAAACAAAACAAAAATAAAGCTCAAACCGCTCACAAAACAAACAAACAAACAAACAAATTCACTAACGATACATTTATATATAAACAACAACAACAAAAAACGAAGAGCAACTTACACGAACGATTAAAAGCAAAACAAAAACAAACCCCAAAACAAAAACGAAGCGGGAAGCGCAAAGCCTCCGTCGACATGTTCTAAACAAGTCCCACCTCATAGCTGTTGACTATTTTGATCGTTCGGCCGGAAAATTGGTAAAGAAAACCAACAACTTCTGGAAAAAAGAGAGACTTTAAATGGTTTGGCGGGTATTCTTTCTCTTTTTTTGTTTTTTGTTTTTGTATCTCTATTGTTTACTTTTTTGTGTGTATTTTTGTTTCTCATTTGTTTATCTTTCTTTTTCTCTTTCTCTATTTTTTTTTCTCACACGCTCTGCTATTTCCTACCTTATTCTCATCTCTCTCCTTTTCTCTTTCCCTTCTCTTTTCTTCCTTCTAGTGTGTCTGTCTCTCTCTCTTTCTTACCCTCTCCCTTCTTCCCTTATCTTTCTCCCCCTCCCTCTCCTTCCATTTTCCTCCCTCCTCCTTCCCTCTCCTTCCTCTCCCTCTCCCTCCTTCATCCCTCTCTTTTCCTTCTTCCCTCTCCCTCTCCCTCCTTCCCTTTCCCCCTCTCTTTTCCTCCCTCCCCCCCTCCCTCTCCCTCCCCCATCCCTCTTCTCCTCGGGTCGTCCGCCTGGCCATTAACACATACATCACCAAGGCACATGGCGAGCTAGGTCGTTCGGCACTTCACGAGGTCGTTGCTATAGGTTCGGTTGGGTCGTTTCTATTTTTTTCCTTCTTTTTGGGGGGGTGCTTTGAGGGCGTGGGGGGTAGGGGTGGGGGTAGAGGGGTTGGGGTTTGGGGGTGGGTAAGGGGTGGAGGGTAAGGGGTAGGGAGGGAAGGGAGGGTGGGGGGTGGGGGGGTAAGGGTAGGGGTGGGGGTTGGTGGGTAGGGGATTGGGGGTGGGGGTGGGAGGTTAGGGGTTGGGGTTGGGGTGGGTAAGCAAGGGGGTTGGAGGGATTGGGGGTGGGTAAAGGAGGGAGGGAGGGAGTTGGAGGTAAGGGTGAGGGGTGGAGGGGAGAGTGGATAGGGGGGAGGGAGGGAGGGAGGGGGGGAGGGGTTGCAATGGTCGCAGGCGATATCAGGGTGAATTGCTTCTGTTCGTTTGCAATGTTTTTTTCGTTTTTTTTTTTTGTGTGTGTTGCTCGGTATTTTCTCATTTGCTCGTGTAGGCGTTTCCATTTTCTTTCGCGTTTCTTATTTAATTTTGTTTTAATATGTTAATAGAAAGACAAAAACTAAATCTGTTGAGGCCGTTTTCGAAAATAATTTATTTAGAAAAAAAAACTTTTGAACCCTTTTCAATTTTTTATTACATAGCTCATCGTTCTCTTCAAACCGTTTCAGAATGTCAGCTTTCATTTTTTTTTTTTTTTTTACTTTCTACACATCAGTTCTCTTCTCCTCTCTCGTTCCTCCTCTTCATCCGTATCGACCTCTTCCCTTTTAGATACTCCCACCACTTTCTCCCCTCACCCCCCTAAAACCCCAACTTAAAAAAAAAAAACATAACACACACACACACACACATACACACGCACACACACACATACACACACGCACACACACACACACACACACGCACATACACACGCACATACACACGCACACAGAACGCCCAAGCATTTCTCTTCATTTACATTCAAATCCCAGAGTCCCTAAATAAATCCATTTTCGCTGGTACAATTTTACCAATATTCTTCTCCCCGCTGTTGGAAATTCTCTCTGCTCCGGCGTGTGCAATAGCCTTCCTCATCTTGCCTTTGAAGAATGCTGTTCACTTTCTCTCTCTCTCTCTCTCTTTATCTCTTTATCTCTCTCTCTGTCTTTATCTATCTATCTTTCTTTTTTTTTTTTTTTGGTCCCTCCCCCCCTCTCTCTCTCTCTCTTTATCTCTCTCTCTCTCTATCTCTCTCTCTCCCTCTCTCTCTTTCTCTCCCTCCCTCTTTATCTCTCTCTCTCTCTCTCTCTTTATCTATCTATCTTTTTTTCTTTTTTTTTTGTCTCTCTCTCTCTCTTAGTCTTTTTCTCTTTCTCTTTCTGGTCCTCTCTCTCTCCCCCTCTCTCTCTCTACACACACTCTCTCACTCTCTCATTCTCTCTCTCTTTCTATCTATCTATCTTTCTTTCTCTGGCTCCCCCCTCTCTCTCTCTTAGTCTTTCTTTCTTTCTCTTTCTGGTCCCCTCTCTTCCCTTCTCTCTATCTATCTATCAATCTATCCATCTATCAATCTATCTATCTCCCTCTCTCTCTCTCTCTCTCACTGTGTCTCTCTCTCTTGCTCTTTCTCTTTCTGTTCCTCTCTCTCCCTTTTCTCTCCTCCTCCCCCTCCCCACCCTCCACACTCTCCGTCTCCCTCTCCCTCCCTCCATCTCCCGTTCGCGCCTTTGTCTCTTCGTCCTCTCTTTCTTTCCATTCTTTCTTTGTCTCTGATTTATTTTCTTTCTTCAGTTTTGAGATTTTTTTCTCTCTCTTTCTCCTTCCACTCTCTGTCTGTCTGTCTCTGTTTCTCTCTCTCTCTCTCTCTCTATCTATCTATTTATCTCTATCTTTATTGCTCTCCTTCTCCTACTCCCTTTCCCTCTCCCTCTCTATCTCCCTTACCATATCCTTCTCCATCTTTCTCTCTTTTTCCCTCTCCCTCTCCATCATCCTCTCTCTTTCTGTCTTTCCTCCCTCTCTCTTCCTCTCCGTCTCCATCTCCATCTCTCCCAATTCCACTCTTTCTCTCTCTCCCCCTCTCTTTCTGTCTTTCCTCCCTCTCTCTATCCCTCTCTTTCTCCGTCTCCATCTCTCCCAACCCCCCTCTCTCTCTCTCTCCCTTTCTTTCTGTCTTTCCTCCCTCTCTCTATCCTTCTCTTTCTCCGTCTCCATCTCTCCCAATCCCCCCTCTCTCTCTCTCCCTTTCTTTCTGTCTTTCCTTCCCCTATCTATCCCTCTCTTTCTCCCTTGCCCTCCTATTATCCATCCGTCCGGCTGTCCCTCTGTTGATTGTCTTCCTTTCATTGTCTACCTGTCTGTCCTCCCTTCTCTCCTATTCCTTCTCCTCGCCTCTTCCCGCTTCGCTATGACACTTATTGTCATCGCTTTCTCCTCATTCTCATTCTGAGATCCCATTCTTGATATTTACTTCCCTTTGTTATTGTTTCTCCCGTCTTCCTGTCTCTCTCTTTCTTCTTCTTCTTCCTCTATTCGTTCTATCCATCTCTTCTGCTTCTCTCTTTCTCTATTCTTCTTCCTCCTTTCGTTCTACCCGTCTGTTCTGCTTCTCACTCTTTCTCTATTCTTCTGTCTTTCCTCTCTCCTTTCTTTATCATCCTCCTCCTTACCCCACCTTCCCTCCATCCCTCCTCCCCATTCCCTCCACTCTTCCCTCCATCGCACACCCCCATTCCCTCCAAACTTCTCTCCTCCTCCCACCCCTCTCTCCTACTCCCTCCATCACACCCCCCTCCCTCTCTCTCTCCCTCCTCCCTTCCCTCCACCCCTCTCTCCCTTCCCTCCACCCCCAGGACCCAGCAGGGGGGTAGGGGCCGGCATTCACCTGGTCATTAGGCTATTAGCAGCTGACAGGTGGCGCTGACACGGTCGCTCGCCCCGGCGCACTCGCTCGCACCTCAATTAAATCTGGAAATTGCTTGATTAGTGTTAGAAAGACGCGGGTAATGAAACAGTGGGAGGGAGAGGGGGAGGGGGGGATGGTGGTGGTGGAGGGAGGGCGCGCGGAGGGAGGATGGTTGTGGGAAAGAGAGGGATGGAGGGAGAGAGAGAGAGAGAGGGATGGATGGAGGGAGGGAGGGATGGATGGATGGATGGATGGATGGATGGATGGAGGGATGGATGGATGGAGGGATGGATGGATGGAGGGAGGGAGGGAGGAAGGGAGAGACAGAGAGAGAGAAAGGGAGAGAGAGAAAGAAAGAAAAAGAAAGAGAAAGAGAAAGAGAGACCGAGAGAAAGAAAAAAAAAGAGAGGGAGGGAGGGAGGGAGGGAGAGAGAAAGAGAGAATGTGTGTCTGTAAGAGAGACATATAACGAACCTACATAAAAAACGATGAGACAGATAGATAGACAGACAGATAAATGCATAGATAGATAGATACGGAAGAAGGCAAACAAGCAAACAACTAAATAAAGATACGTAGACAAAAAGCGATAGATTACAAGATAGATAGATAAATAATGCGATAGACGGATAAACAGAAACTAAAAAAACACCTACATACAGAGAGGCGAAGAGGAGAGTAAGGAGAAGAAAGATTTAGTGGATGGAAGGAAAGAAAAAGAGAAACGAAAGAGAGGAGAGGGAACAACAGGAGAACGAAGCGGAAATAGGAAAATGTGAGTTGCGAAAAGGAATAGCGAGAAGACGAAGTAAAAGACTGTGAAAAGAGAGAGAGAGGGAGAGAGCGAGAGAGAGAGAGAGAGAGAGAGAGAGAGAGAGAGAGAGAGAGAGAGAGAGAGAGAGAGAGAGAGAGAGAGAGAGAGAGGAAGAGAGAGGAAGAGAGAGAAAGAAATTGAGAAAGAGAGAGAAAGAGAGAGAAAGAGAATGAGAGAGAGAGACAGAGAGAGAGAGAGAGAGAGAGAGAGAGAGAGAGAGAGAGAGAGAGAGAGAGAGAGAGAGAGAGAGAGAGAGAAAGAGAAAGAGAAAGAGAATGAGAGAAAGAAAGAGAGAGAGAGAGAGAGAGAGTGAGACAGTAAGATAGTGAAAATATTTGATACTAAAATTAATAATGATAGTTGGGGTGATGAGAACTGCAATTGTTAGTAGTGATGAGTTAAAAAATATATATTGAAAGTAACACTAATGGTGGTGATGGTGATGATAGTGGTGAAAATAGTTCTGATAACGATGACAACAATAATGATAAGGATAGTAATAACAATGGTGATAATAGTGAAAAAATAATAACAGTAATAGTGATATCAATGATAATATAAGTGGTGATAATAAATAGTGATAATGATAATAATGATAATGGTTATAATGACAAAAATAGAAATAACGGTGGTAATAATATAATGTTAATGTTAATACTGATGATGATCATGATATAATAATGATAATAATAACAGAAATGACAATGATAACGATAATAATGATATTAATGTTAGTAATGATAATGATGATAACAAACTAATAATGATAATGCGAATGGTAATGATAATAATGAAAATGATAATGGTAATGCTAATAATTATAATGATGATAGTAATAGCAATGACGATGAACATAATAGTAATAATAATAATGATGACACTGCATAGTTATTACAATTGTTATTATCATCATTGCTATTATGATGATGATAATGAAGTAATGGTGGTATTAATAGTGATAACAACAATTATGAAAATAATGATGAAATTGATCATGATAATAAAGGGTGATATTCATAAGAGTAATAACAATGATAACAATGATACTAATGATAACAATAACAATATCAATTACTGCTACTGATAATAACACTGCACATGATTATGATATTAATAATAATATCAGTAATGAAAGTAATGACGATGGTAATAATGATATTAAGTGTGATATTATAATAATATTAATGATGTTAATAATGATATTAAAGAATGGTGATGAAAAAGATGAGAAGAGGAAAATAAAACAAGAACAAGAAATGATGGGAGAGAAGAATAAGAATAAGAAGTATAATTAAAAGAATACGAATAATAATAAGAATAGGTAAGGGATGATGAAGGAAAAAAAGTGAAGACGGAGATTAAGATGAAAAACAATATTAAGAAGAAGTTGAAGAAGAAAAAGAAGAAGGGTATGAAGAAGATGAAGATGAAGAAGAAAAAGAAGAAGATGGAGATGAAAAAGATGAAAAAGATGAAGATGAAGAAGGAGAAGATAAAGAAAGAAAATCATTAAAAATATGACGATAAAACGAAAGAGTAGATAAAAAAATAGTAAATAAATAAAAAGAGAGGCGACCCACGAGGCACGTCTGGGAAGGTCCTGTTGGTGGCTCCTGAGGGAGAGGGAGGGGGAGGGAGGGAGAGGGAGCGGGAGGAAGCGGAGGAGGGAGGGGGAAGGAGGGGGAAGGAGGGGGAGGGAGAGGTAGGGGAAGAAGGAGGGGAAAGGGGAAGGAAGGAGAGGGAGAGGGAGGGAGGGGAAAGGAGAAGGAAGGAGAGGGGAAGAAGGAGGGGGAGGGAGGGAGGGAGGGGGTGGGGGTCGTCGGCCGCGGGGAAGGGCCGCCGAGGCACTGAGCACCTGGGGGAAGGCCCTGGGGCTCTCTGCGCCGCTGAGGACCAATTATTCCCAAAATAAATTGCGAGGAGTGCGTGTCAAAAAATTTGATTTTAATGGTTCGGAAGGAGACTGTGGGCGGCGGAGAGGGGGCGGGGGTGGGGGAGGGAGGGTATGAGGGTTTGGGGGGAGGGGAAGGGTCGGCGAGGGCGTGGGGTGGGTGTGGATGAGGGCTTAGGGGGTGGGGGTGTGGAGGGGTGAAGTGAGGGCTTGGGAGGGGGTAGCGAGGGGTGAAGTGAGGGCTTGGGGGTGGAGGGAGGGCTGACGAGGGCGCGTGGTGGGGGCGTGGAGGGGCGAAGTGAGGGCGTGCGACGTGTGTGGAGCGAGGCGCCCCCGCGGGTGGTCGCGGAGGGGCGCTCTGCTTCTCCCTCTTGGCCTTCGAGGGCGTGAGTGCCTCTGAGGAGTCGTTAGGTGGGCGGTAGAAGGTCATTGGAATCTTATCTCTTCCATGGGCGCTTCGACAAGGGGCTTGTGGGCGTGGGTGTGGGCGGCAGAGAGGTTGAAGTGCTCATGATAAGACGAAGCCGCTGTGATCTCGGAGGTTTTCAAATTCCTTTTTGATAAAAGAAGCGAAATTTGATCCACAAATACCGATAGTGGTCATTTTAGCAATCAAAAGTCCTATCAATTCCGAAATGTTTCTCTTATCAAAAGCCTTATGAATCCCGAAACGTTTCTCCTATCAAGTCCATTCCATTCAAGTCCATCTCCATTCCGAAACGTTTCTATCAAAAGTCCTATCAATTACGAAACGTTTCTCATAACAAAAGTTCTATCAATCCTGAAAAGTTTCTCAGAGCAAAAGTCTTATCAATTCCGAAACGTTTCTCATAACAAAAGTTCTATCAATCCCGAAACGTTTCTCCTATCAAAATTCATATAAATTCCGAAACGTTTCTCATATATATATATATATATATATATAAATCCTATTAATCTCGAAACGTTTCTCATATATATATATATATATATATATAAATCCTATTAATCTCGAAACGTTTCTCCTATCAAGTCCTATCAATTCCGAAACGTTTCTCCTATCAAGTCCTATCAATTCCGAAACGTTTCTCCTATCCCCCAGTCTTACATCCAATTATTGATTATGCAATGACCAATATACAGATATATCTCCTTATTAATACACATAAATAAACACAGATATATACCTGTTCCACAAGTTACTCATGCGATCTTGCAAACATTTATGCATGTCAAGTTGCAGAAAGAAAACGAAAAATGGAAGCGAATAAATGAAAGACAACCAAAAAAGAAGCAAATAAAAGAAAGAAAAACGAAAAAAGGAGCGACTAAGAGAAAAAAACAATAGAAAAGAAAAAAGCGCATAAACGAAAGAAAACGAAGAAAAGCGCATAAAAGAAAGAAAACAAGACAAAACCAAAAAAAGGAAGCGAATAAAATAAAATAAAACAAAGAAAGAGGAAGCGAATAACAGAAAGAAAGCAAAACAAAACCAAAAAAGGAAGCGAATAAAACAAAGCAAAGAAAGAGGAAGAGAATAAAAGAAAGAAAGCAAAAGAGAAAATGAAAAAGAAAAAGAAGATCGAGTCCTCCTCACGGTATCCGATCACCGGAGAGCCTTCGACGTGAGTGCGCCTGAGGACCTGGAGTCAACAACCCCCTGGCAATAAATACACTAATAGACACAAAATACACTAATACCCGATTCGGATATGCGGGTATCACACTCATCGAAGGCTCGACTCAGGAATTTCGGCGTTAAAAATTGACCGAAATTTAAAGAACTTTACTGAGGACTTATTGGCAATTCGCGCGTTCGATGAGTGAAATTTTGTGGATATTATTTATGGATTTGGGATGAATTTGGGCTGGAAAGAAAGGTGTGGATGGGTGTATGAATGGGTGGATATGATGAGTGATGTGGATCCACATAAGCGAATGGGAAGAAGGAGAACAAACAATAGATATTTGATATGAAAATTAAAGCTTTTTTTTTTTTTTTTTTTTTTTTTTTTTTTTTTTGCATTGGTGATGGTAATAGAATAGCTAAATAAAGGGGGAACTGACAAGTATTTTTATTTTTATTTCTAATGATTGTTCGCATTTTGTTTTGCCTGAAATATACTGAATAAAAGCTGAATATGTCATAAAGAGTGATGGCAACAGTTCATGAAATAATAACATAAATGTCATTTAATCATTATCACTTTTTTTTTTTCTTTTTTGCATCTGTGCATCGGTATATATACGTGTTCGTGTGGTTATAGTGAATATACATATTGGTACATTAATCATCTTTCTCGCATACGCTCTCCTATACATACCCACGCATCCGTTCGTGTGTGTCTGTGTATGCGGGTGTGTGTGTCGGCATCTCTCCTGTGTGACCATGCGTTGATTTTTTTCCCCCAACACTTTCTCTTCCTCTCTCTCTTTCGCCTTTTCTCTCCCTCCTTTTTTCACCCTTTTTCGCACGCCTCGATTTAAACCAGCCACGGGCGATCGCAGCTGGGGTGACCAGTTCACTTATTGTATTAGTGATTCCCCTGTTCAGTATTTTACAGCGGCGGTCGCTCGGCTACTGATTAAATCAAGAAATTTAATTTGGTTTCCCTCATTTCGGTCTTTCGTGGGAACTTTTATTTTTTTCTTTATTAAAAAATTGTATCTTTTTGTGTATTGCTGGATAAGTGTACTTTGTTTTTGGCTTTTTTTTCACCCTTTTGAAAATTTCTTGGAATTCCTATATTCAGATATAGCGAATGGTTTTCTACACGAAAAATATATAGTTGCTGACCCCCCTCATCCCACTCATTCTCTCTCTCTCTCTCTCTCTCTCTCTCTCTCTCTCTCTCTCTCTCTCTCTCTCTCTCTCTCTCTCTCTCTCTCTCTCTCTCTCTCTCTCTCTATATATATATATATATATATATATATATATATATTCACAAACTAGATTTATTGAAATAAATCTAGTTTGTGCGTTGTGGGCTTTTCTACCAGTGTATCAACACAGTAGAGTGTTTTTCCAATTATATTGGTATATACATATCTATCTATATATCTACCTATACATACATACATACATATATATATATATATATATATATATATATATATATATATATATATATATATATATATATACATATATATATACATATATATATATATATATATATATATATATATATATATATATATGTATATATATATATGTATATCTATCTATCTATCTATCTACCTCTCTATATGTGTGTGAGTGTATAGATAGATAGATAGATATGTGTGTAGAGAGAGAGAGAGAGAGAGAGAGAGAGAGAGAGAGAAAGAGACATATGTATGTATATATTTACATTCATATATTTAAATATATATATATATATATATATATATATATATATATATATATATATATATATATATATATATATATATATATATATATATATATATATATATATAATTTTTATGGGTGGGCGAGTGCGTACATAAATTAATCATTCCGTATATCTATTGACCTTTATTTCTCTATCTTCTTTTCCCTTTCTTTCTCCCGCTCTTTGCCCTATTACCCGATGTCCTTTCTCCGACTCTTTGCCCTGTGATTTGATGTCCTTAAGCCTCCCTTTCCCTTTGCAGGCTTCAGTTCCGAGGGCCTTCTGGGCAAACCTGGGGATCCGCCGTCACTGGGGCTCTCTAGGAAGAAGAAGAAAAAGCGGAGACACAGGTAAGTCACTCTCTGGTTCTTGTGATTTAAAGATAAGTCAATACACGTACTTTCTTTGTGTCTGTGTCTGTCTGTCTGTCTTTGTATGTGTGTTTGTTTGTTTCTTATTCTCTCTATCTCTCTTTTTTTCTTGATCATTCTTTCTGTCTTTCTTTCTCTTTCTTCCTCTCGTTTTCTCTCTCTCTCTTTCACACAAAAAGAAAAGAAAAGAGAAGAAAAAAATACTGGAGAATATTACTAGGATGATCTGTGTTTATCCTTCCTCCTATCTTTGTTCTTTATTCGCCTTTATCTCCCTTATTTCATCTCCCTTCTATCGTTAACTGTATTCGACCCTCCTCCTCCTCCATCTCTCACCCTCCTATCTCTGTCTCTGTCTGTCTGTCTCTCTGTTTCTCTCTGTTTCTCTCTCTCTGCCTTTCTACTTCTTCTCTTCTTCTATTTTCCTTCTTTCATTTATTTCTGCTTTTATTTTTGTCCACTTTTATTACCGCTCTTTCTCCATTTTTCTCCTTTTCCTTCTCCCTCATTCTTCATTTTTCCTTCTACATCTTTACGCGTCCACCTCTCCGTCTTTCTCTTTCTTTCTCTCTTTCTCCTTTCCTCTTTTTTTCTTTTTGTTCATCTTATTTCTCCCGTATCCATTTTTTCCTTTAAGTTTTTCTTCTCTTTTCTCTTTCTCCTTCCTCTCTTCTCTCCCTTCCCTCAATCTATTGTCTCTCCTTCTCTCTCTTTCTCTCCCCTTTTTTCTCTGATTCTCCTCTTCTTTCCCTGTCTATTCCTCTCTCTACCGCTGTTTGTTGTTTCTTATAAATGTTTTTTTTTTATCTTTCTGTTTCTCTTCTTCCCCTTTCTCTCTTATCTTCCTCTATCTCATCTCTCTATTCCTCTCCTCCTCCTGTCTCCCCATTTCTCTGGTCCCCATTTCTTTGTTTCTCTCTATATTCTCTCTCTCTCTCTCTCCTCTCCTCCTTTTCTAACTCTCTTCTCTATTTCTCTTAGTCTTTTTTATCCCTCCCTGTCTCTGTATCTCCCTGTTTTACTCTTTCTCTCTCTACCTATCCTCCTATACTTCTACTTCTCCTCCCCTATCCTCCCCCCACCTCCCTAACCTCACTTACTCACCCTCCCACTCCACTTACTCAGCTTCTAACTTTACTTACTCACCCTCCCACCCCATTTACTCACCCTCCAACCTCACTTACTCACCCTCCCACTCCCACTTACTCGACCTCTCGCCCCACCTTACCACCTGCACCTACCCCCCTCCCACACCTCATATACTCCACCACCCACCTACTTACCAAACCTTCCACACACCCTTCCTCCCACAAACTCACCCACCCCCTCCCCCACCCTTCCACTCACCCACCCCCTCCTTCATCCTTCCACAAACCCAGCCACCTACTCACCCACCCACTCTTCCACAAACCCCCTCACCCACCCCCTTCCCCACCCTTCACCCTTCCTTCCACCATTCCTTCCATCCCCCCCTTCCTTCCACATCCGCCCCTCCTCCTTCCTCCACCCCATCCCCCCCACTCCCCCTTCCTCCACCCCAGCCCACCCCCCACCCTCCGCCTCCGCCGCCATGTTGTTATTATTATTACCAGCTTCAATATGCTTAATATCGGTAAAAGCCCGAGACTGATTGCGGGCCACCATCTCCGGCCGGGCCTCAATTTGCTTAAAAGTGGCGTACGTAAACACGGATTTTTTTTGAGGGGGAGGGAAGGGGGAGGAGGGGGGGAGGGGTTGGGGGGATGGAGGGGGGTTGGGGGGTGGGGAGAGAGAGAGAAAAGGAGGGGGAGGGGAGTGAAGGAGGGGGTGGGGGATGGGAGTGGAGGGAGGGGAAGGGGAGTGAAGGAGGAGGAGGGGAGGGAGTGGAGGAGGGGAAGGGGGGGGAGGAGGGGGAGGATGAGGGAGGGGTTGGGGGGGATGGAGGGAGGTGGAGAGAAAAGGAGGGGAAGGGGAGTGAGGGAGGAGGTGGGGGGGTGGGGGACGGGGGATGGAGGGGAGGAGGGAGGGGGGATGGGAGATGTGAAGAGGAAAGGGGAGTTGATGGGGAAGGGAAGGGGAATGGGGGATAGGGAGAAAGGGTAGGTTGAGGAAGGGAGGATGCAGGGGGGTTGATAGGAAGGGAGGGAGGGGAGAGGTAGGAGAGATGGGGAAGGGGAGGGGGGGGGTGCTAGATGAGGAGGGGATGGGGGAAGGGGAGGATTGGAGGGTTGGTGGATTGGGGGAATGGGGAACGTGTATGTGTAATGTTATATGGATGCGTTATCTGATTTTAGCAATAACGTTTTAGAATTAAAGAAAAAAATACCTTAAAAATGTCTTATTGATAGCAAAAGGAAGAAAATCAGCCTCGCTCGTCTTTATCAAACTACTTATTTCCCTTCCCATCTCTCTTTCTCTCTGTCTCTCTTACTCTATATCTTTCTCACTCACTATCTCTTTTTCTCTCTCTTTCTCTTTCTCTCTCTCTCCCTCTCTCTCCCTCCCTCCCTCTCTCCCTCCCCTCTCCCTCCCTTCCTCCCCTCTCCCTCCCTCTCCCTCTACTCCTCCCTCCCTCTCTCCCTCCCCTCCTCCCTCCCTCCCGAAGCGTTGCTAGCCGATGAGCCTCACCGCGCCACTCATGCAGAAACGAGTCTCCTATCGAGACGAATGGCGAATGAATGACGCGTCTTCTCTCGGGCTCGGAGCTGCATCCCGGGGAGAATTTTTATTCTAATTATTCATTCAGAAGTAGGATTATATTTTCAGGGGGATTGAGGGTTTTGCGAGGTCGGAGGGAGGGAGTGGCACTGGGGAGGGAGGGAGGGAGCTGGCACTGGGGAGGGAGGGAGGGAGCTGGCACTGGGGAGGGAGGGAGGGAGGTGGCACTGGGGAGGGAGGGAGGGAGGGAGCTGGCACTGGGGAGGGAGGGAGGCACGGTGGCAGGGAAGAGGGAGAGGTCTATATATATGTGTATATATATATATATATATATATATATATATATATATATATATATATATATATATATATATATAAATATATATGTGTGTGTGTGTGTGTAAATATATATATATATATATATATATATATATATATATATATATACATACATATATATATATATATATATATATATATATATATATATATATATATATATATATATATATACATATATACATACATACATACATATATGTATATATATATATATATATATATATATATATATATATATATATATATACAGTATATATATATATATACATATATCTATATGTACATATATACATATATATATATATATATATATATATATATATATATATATATATATATATATATATATATGTATACACACACTTACACACACACACTTACACACACACACACACATATATATATACACACATATGTATATATGTGTGTGTATATATATATATATATATATATATATATATATATATATATATATATATATATATATATATATACATATATACATATACATACATATATATATATATATATATATATATATATATATATATATATATATATATATATATGTGTATATATATATATATATATATATATATATATATATATATATACTTATACATATATGTATATATATCAGGCGCGCAACTACAGGGGGGGGTCCTGGGGGTCCGAACCCCTGCCCTTTTTCTCAAAGGGGTGAAAGTGCTCTTTCTCTAGGGATAATGCGAAACTTCCGTTTAGAAATGAAATTATTAGATATTGTTGTTGACACTGAGATCGGTGGCTGTTCATAATTTCCTTAATGGCATGTTCCGGATATATATTTCAACATGGTAGTTCCTTCTGATGAATGATCGACATGGCATTCACTCAGGCAATGGAAATTTCAAGTAAGATTTCCATTTTCGTTCAGGAATTCCAGTCGATAACAACTGTTTCATTAAAATTCTTGTAACATTTCTTCCGTTTTTAAATCTGAAGAACATGATTCAGGCTATATCCCCTATAAATAAAATTCATATTGTGCCCTTTTTGTGGCCTGGACCCCTGCCCTCTAAAGTTCCTAGTTGCGCCCCTGATGTAGATTACATATATATCTATATATATCTATATATATACATATACATGCATATATATATATATATATATATATATATATATATATATATATATATATATATATATATATGTATATAGATACACACACACATACAAACCCTTGCTCCTCGCCAGGCCTCCCTCCATCCTTCCCTCCCTTCCTTCCTTCCCTCCCTCCCTCCTCCTTCCTTCCCTCCCTCCTCCTTCCCCCCCCCCCCCTCGATCGCCAGGCCCTCCGAAAAGCCGCGTGGAAGAGGGCGAAGCGGCGGCCAGACCAATATGGACGTCTCGCCATTCACCTTCCACTCTGTTTGGAGATTCGCCTTCCTCAAGGGTCGAGGCCCGAGAGCTCGCTTCGTTAGGCAAACTCGCCTCATTGGGAGAGAGATCAGTAATCAGGAATGGAGTGTAACGTTGAGGCTTCTGGGTGGGTGGGTAAGCGGGTGGGTGGAGGCTTCTGGGTGGGGGTAGGTGGGTGGGTGGAGGCTGTGGGTGGGTGTGGTCGCTGTGGGTGTGTGTTTGTGTGTGTGTGTAACTATGTACTTGTGTGTGTATGTGCTTGTGTATCTCTGTTCGTGTGTGTAGGCTGTGGGTGGGTGTCTGGGAGTGCGATGTTGTCTTAGGATTGTGGGTTACACTGGTGGACCCATAGATAGATAGACAACTAAAGAGATAGACAGATAGATACAAAGGAGAAGGCTATATTTGTGAATGGGATGCTATTCATTGATTAGTGTTTTCCAAATCAATATTAAATAAATAGAGAGACAGAAGAATAAATGAAATTAGGCATATATGTATTTATCAGTGTCAATCAATCAGTCAATCTATCAGTCTATCTATCTACCTATTTGTCTACCAGTCAATCTATCAGTCTATCTATCTACCTATTTGTCTATCTATCTACCTATCTATTCATCTATCTACAAACGCACCAAACAAACAAACAAACAAATCCAAAAAGATCCCTTACGTCATGCAACCAAATATCCGAAAAAGGGGAACTGTAACGAAAACACGAAAAGAAATACAAAAAAAGAAAAAGAAAAAAGAAAAAAGAAAAAAAAAGAGAAGAAAAAGATGATAAAAAAGAAAAAAAAGAAAAAAAGAAAAGAAAAGGAAAAATGTAAACAGAAGAGAAAATAGGAATTCGAGGTCAATATGAACCCTTTGAGGTCGACCTTCGTCCTCGACCACAAAGAGTAACAAGACATCGACCTCAGCAGAAGGCAGTCGAAGGCAGAGGAGAGAGAGAGACAGCGCTTGATTATCTCGCTTGGCAAAGACACAGACAAAGACAGACACAGACAAAGACAGACACAGACAAAGGCACAGACAAAGACAGACATAGACACAGACAAAGACAGACATAGACAAAGGCACAGACAAAGACAGACATAGACAAAGGCACAGACAAAGGCAGACGTAGACACAGACACAGACAAAGACAGACACAGACAACGACAGACACAGACACAGGCAAAGACAGACACAGATAAAGACAGACACAGGCACAGACAAAGACAGACATAGACAAAGACAGACAGACAAAGACAGACACAGACACAGACAAAACAGACACAGACACAGACAAAGACACAAACACGGACAAGGACAAGGACATACAGACACGAGGACTCCCATCCATGCGGACACGATCTCTTCTCTTTCTTCTTCTTCTTCTTCTGTTTCCTTTTCTTTCTCCTGCTTCTCCCTTTCTCTCGTTTGTTCCTCTTCTTCTTTTTTTATTCTTCCCTTCTTCTTCTTTCTTCCTCTGTTCTTCTATCTCACTTTCTTGTTTCTCTATCTCTTTTTCTTTCTCCTCCTCCTCCCTTTCTTCCATTTGTTCCCCCTCTTATTCTTTCTTCCTTTGTTCTTCTATCTCCTTTTCTTCTCTATTTTTCTCATTCTCAATTTCTTATTCATTATGACCCTCTTCTTGTTATTTCTCCCTTTCCTTCGTCTTGCTCTTCGTCCTCTTCTTCTTTCCCCTTCGTTTCTTCTTCCTTCTTGTCTCGTGTCTTATTTTCTTCTTCCTTCTCTTCTTCGTCTTTCTTCCTTCTGTCCCTCTTCCTCTTACACCGTCTTCTCTCTTCTTGCCCTGTTCTTATTGTTATTCTTTTACCTATTCTTGTTCTTCCTCTTTGTAATATTATTCCTTCCCCCTCTCCTTTTGGTTTATATGTTGTTCTTATTCTCATTCTTATCCTCGTTCTTGTCCTTCCTCTTCGTAATATTATCGTCCTTCCCTTCGTCCTCCTTCACATCTTCCTCTTCCCTCTCCCCCTCCTTCCTTGTCCTCCTCCTCCTCCACATCTTCCTCTTTCCTCTGCCCCTTCCTTTTCCTCCTCCTGCTCCTCCACATCTTGCTCTTCCCTCTCCCCCTCTTTCCTTATCCTCCTCCTCCACATCTTCCTCTTCCCTCTTCCCCTTCCTTCCTTATCCTCCTCCTTCTGCTCCACATCTTCTTCTTCCACTTCCCTCTCACCTTCCTTCCTTATCCTCCTCCTCCTCCTCCTTCTCCACATCTTCCTCTTCCCTCTCCCCCCCCCTTCCTTATCCTCCTCATCCTCCTCCTTCTCCACATCTTCCTCCTCCTTTCCCTCCTTCCTTATCCTCCTCCTCCTCCTCCACCTCCACCTCCACCTCCCCCCTCCCCCTCCCCCCACCCCCACCTCGAGCTCCCGCCGAAGTCGCCTTTGTCAAACTTTCTGCAACAATTAAGTCTTCCAAGAGAGTCAGGGGTTAATAAGTTGCCCAACTGTGCCTCCGCCTTTGATGAGACATCTTGGCAACTGTGATTAACTCCGGGGAAAACAATTACAAAGTCCTGGGACCTCTGCCTCTCGCTCGGCTCCGTGCCCATTCCTTCGGGCTCTGTCTCGGCCTCGGTCTCGGTTTCTGTCTCGGGGTGTGTGTCGGTCCCTGTCTCGGGTTGTGTTTCGGGTTGTGTCTAGTTCTCTGTCTCGGTTTCTGTCTCGGGTTGTGTCGTTCTCCGTCTCGGGTTGTGTCTCGGGTTGTGTCTCGTTCTCTGTCTCAGTTTCTGTCTCGGGTTGTGTCGGTCTCTGTCTTGGTTTCTGTCTCATTCTCTGTCTCGGTTTCTGTCTCGGGTTGTGTCTCGGTCTCTGTCTCGGTTTCTGTCTCGGGTTGTGTGTCGGTCTCTGTCTCGGTTTCTGTCTCGGGTTGTGTGTCGGTCTCTGTCTCGGTTTCTGTCTCGGGTTGTGTTTCGGATTGTGTCGGTCTCTGTCTCGGGTTGTGTCTTGGTCTCTGTCTTGGTTTCTGTGTCTCGTTCTCTGTCTCGGTTTCTGTCTCGGTTTCTGTCTCGGGTTGTGTCTCGTTCTCTGTCTCGAGTTCTGTCTTGGTCTCTGTCTTGGTTTCTGTGTCTCGTTCTCTGTCTCGGTTTCTGTCTCGGGTTGTGTCGGTCTCTGTCTTGGTTTCTGTCTCGGGTTGTGTGTCGTTCTCTGTCTCGGTTTCTGTCTCGGTTTCTGTCTCGGGTTGTGTCTCGTTCTCTGTCTCGGGTTGTATCTTGGTCTCTGTCTTGGTTTCTGTGTCTCGTTCTCTGTCTCGGTTTCTGTCTCGGTTTCTGTCTCGGGTTGTGTCTCGTTCTCTGTCTCGAGTTCTGTCTTGGTCTCTGTCTTGGTTTCTGTGTCTCGTTCTCTGTCTCGGTTTCTGTCTCGGGTTGTGTCGGTCTCTGTCTTGGTTTCTGTCTCGGTCTCTGTCTTGGTTTCTGTCTCGGGTTGTGTGTCGTTCTCTGTCTCGGTTTCTGTCTCGGTTTCTGTCTCGGGTTGTGTCTCGTTCTCTGTCTCGGGTTGTATCTTGGTCTCTGTCTTGGTTTCTGTGTCTCGTTCTCTGTCTCGGTTTCTGTCTCGGTTTCTGTCTCGGGTTGTGTCTCGTTCTCTGTCTCGAGTTCTGTCTTGGTCTCTGTCTTGGTTTCTGTGTCTCGTTCTCTGTCTCGGTTTCTGTCTCGGGTTGTGTCGGTCTCTGTCTTGGTTTCTGTCTCGGTCTCTGTCTTGGTTTCTGTCTCGGGTTGTGTCTCGTTCTCTGTCTCGGTCTCTGTCTCGTTCTCTGTCTTGGTTTCTGTCTCGGGTTGTGTCGTTCTCTGTCACGGTCTGTCTCATATCTATATATTTTTTTGTATTTCTTTCTCGTATAGATCTCTTATCTTTTGTCTCGTTCTCTGTCTCGCTTTGTCTCGGTCCGTCTCGTTCTCTGTCTCGATCTCGGTCCACCTCGTCCGCTGTCTCGATCTCTTTCTCGTTCTGTCTCGCTCTTCGTCTCGATCTCCGTCTGCCTCGTTCTCTGTCTCGGTCTTTCTCACTCTGTCTCGTTCTCTGTCTCGTTTTGTCTCTCTTGTCTCTTTCTGCCCCGCTCTATCTTACTCTATCTCGCTCTGTCTTACTCTATCTCGCTCTGTCTTGCTCTGTCTCGCTTTCTCGCCCTGTCTCACTCTCGTTCTCCTCCTCCTTTTTCCTGTGTTCTCGCCTTTTTTAGTATTTGCTAGATAGATGGATTGAAAAAGAGAAAGAGGGTAAGACAGAGAGAGAGAGAGAGAGAGAGAGAGAGAGAGAGAGAGAGAGAGAGAGAGAGAGAGAGAGAGAGAGAGAGAGAGAGAGAGAGAAAGAGAGAGATTTAGATATATATGAATTGAAAGATAGATAAATAGATAGATAAACAAATAGACAGATCTGTAGATAAACAGACAGAGAAAGGGCGGGGAGAACGATATGCAAATAAAGATAGATGGATAAACAAATAGAAAGGTAGACAAATAGACAGACAGATAGACGGACATATAGACAAAGAGACAGACAGACAAATAAACAGATACACGCATAAACACACACACAAACACAGACACACACACACAGACAGACACACAAACACACGCACATATACACACACACACAACCAGGCTCTTAGCTAGAACCACACAGACAAACAAACACCCAGAGAGATAGACACACCGGCCGCCAGACCAATAGACCAGTAGACCTACCCCACGCCCGCACACACACCTCCCAGCCATCTGTCTATTGTTCTCGTTGCAGCCAAGACTCCGAGACACTTGTGGGTTGTGAGCGAGTGCCTTTGTTCCGCCCTGGGAGAGGTCACACACTCCCGAGGCTCACATTGGCTCTTTGGGGGTCTCCTTGGGTCGTCCTCGAGGGTCAAGGAGGAAGTGGGGGTGGAGGGGAGGAGGTGGGGAGGAGGTGGAGGTGGAGGAGGGGGAGGAAGAGGAGGAAGAGGAAGACGAGGAAGAGGAGGAGGAGGAAGACGAGGAAAAGGAGGAAAAGAGGAGGAGGGGAGTAGGTGGGGAGGAGGTGGAAGAGGGGTTAGAGCAAGAGAAGGGGGTGGAAAAGAGGGAAAA
>NC_091552.1:44301059-44308559 GCF_042767895.1 Penaeus vannamei
CCTTCCACCCCCCCTCTTCCCTACGCTTTTCCCCCCCTCTTTTCTGCCCCCCCACCCCTTCCACCCCCCCTCTTCTCCCCCCCTCTCCCCCCATCATCCCCCCCCCTCTCTACCCCCATTTCTTTCCCTTATAGTGTTATTTTTCTTTTTTCTTTTTCTTTTGGAATTTTGATAATATTTGTTCTGATATTTATACGTATGTCTTTATGGTAGCGTATATGTGGAAGGAGAAACAAATATAGAGCGATAGATAGACGGATGCATGAATAGATAGATAAGTTAAAAGATTGATAGATAGATAGATTTGATAAATAGATAGATAGATAGATAAATAGGTAGATAGATGAATAGATAGATAGGTAGATAGATGATAAATAAATGAATAAACAAATAAATAGATAGATAGATTGATGATAAACAAATAAATAAATATATAGATAAAAACATAGATAGATAGATAGAAAATAGATAGATAGATAGATAGAAAATAGATAGATAGATAGATAGAAAATAGATAGATAGATAGATAGGCAGATTAATGGATAGATTGGTAGACAGATAAATAGATGAATAAATGAATAAATAGATAGATATATATGTAGATAGATAAACTAGATAGGTGAAAAGATATTGCCATCACTAATCAAGCACAGACAAACAAACACACAAAATTCTGAAAAAAAAACAAGCACATTGAATCAAGAATAGCAAGCAAACAAACACAAAATCAAGAAAAAAGAAACAAACAAACACATTAAATCAAGAAAAAAACTCACAAAATCAAGACAAAAACAAACACAAAATCAAGAAAAAAACAAAAACAAACACAAAATCAAGAAAAAACAAACACACAAACACCCAAAATCAAGAAAAAACAAAAACAAACACAAAATCAAGAAAAACAAACAAACTACATAATCAAGAAAAACAAAGAAGCAAGCACATAAAATCAAGAAAAAAACAAACACAGAAACACACAAAATCAATAAAAAAAAACAAACACACAAACACACTCCTTGCCTAAACACTTTCCTTGCTTATAAACCCGCGTTCAATTTCATTTCGTCTTTGCAACTCTCTCTCTTTGAACATGATGAAAACGCACTTTATCCTCTGCAATAACGCATTCTCCTCACACTTATATTCTCTATGTATCTATCAATCAAAACATCGCTCTATTGAGAAGGGGGCATGAACGTGCAATGCCTCTGCAACGGAGCGCTTTCCTTTTATGGCCGAAAATGTCTTGGGAACGAAAACTACGGTTTCGTTTGATTTTTTGTTTATTTTTTTAGATTTTTTTGTATTGTTTGTTTTTTATTTCTATTTATTTATTTTTATTTTTTTAGATTTTTTTTTTTGGGGGGGGGTTTATTATCGTTGTTTGTATTTTAGTCTTGATGTGGAAAATGTTTTTATTTATTTATTTATTTATTCATTCTTTTACTCGATATTTATTACCGTTGTTTGTTTTTGTCTTAATGTAAAAAATGCTTTTATTGAATTCTTGTTTGTTTCTTTATTTTTTATTATTTTTCTAATTTGATTTTTATTATCGTTGTTTGTATTTTGTCTTAATGTGAACAAAATGTTGCTTTTATTTAATTTTCATTTAATTCTTTCTTTATTTTTTATATTCGATTTTTATATCGTTGATTGTATTTTGTCTTAACAAGGAAAAAATGTTGTTTTTATTTGTTTATTTATTTGTTTATCTGTTTTTTAAGAATTGGTCTATGTGTTTCCATGGGAGTAATGTTATTCTCTTAATTAAGCGTATCAAGAATTTCATTTAAATCCTTTTCTTTTGTGTTTTTGAATTGATTTCATTTTTAGTAACATAGTCTTTTATTTCAGATTCAACCTTTTTATGTCCTCTATCTATCATAAGAATAAAAACAATAAGATAACAACGATAACTGTGATAATAAAATGAAAGGTAGGAAAAATATCCTTGCAACACAATCACTGTATTTTCCTGACCGTAACTTTCCCTCTTTCGATCTCCAGCACACAAGCATCCTCTCCCTTGATCTCCCACAGCCAGCATCCTCTCCCTTGATCTCCCACAGCCAGCATCCTCTCCCTTGATCTCCCACAGCCAGCATCCTCTCCCTTGATCTCCCACAGCCAGCATCCTCTCCCTTGATCTCCCACAGCCAGCATCCTCTCCCTTGATCTCCCACAGCCAGCATCCTCTCCCTTGATCTCCCACAGCCAGCATCCTCTCCCTTGATCTCCCACAGCCAGCATCCTCTCCCTTGATCACCCACAGCCAGCATCCTCTCCCTTGTTCTCCCACAGCCAGCATCCTCTCCCTTGATCTCCCACAGCCAGCATCCTATTCCTTGATCTCCCACAGCCAGCATCCTCTCCCTTGATCTCCCACAGCCAGCATCCTCTCCCTTGATCTCCCACAGCCAGCATCCTCTCCCTTGATCTCCCACAGCCAGCATCCTCTCCCTTGATCTCCCACAGCCAGCATCCTCTCCCTTGATCACCCACAGCCAGCATCCTCTCCCTTGTTCTCCCACAGCCAGCATCCTCTCCCTTGATCTCCCACAGCCAGCATCCTCTCCCTTGATCTCCCACAGCCAGCATCCTCTCCCTTGTTCTCCCACAGCCAGCATCCTCTCCCTTGATCTCCCACAGCCAGCATCCTCTCCCTTGATCTCCCACAGCCAGCATCCTCTCCCTTGATCTCCCACAGCCAGCATCCTCTCCCTTGATCACCCACAGCCAGCATCCTCTCCCTTGTTCTCCCACAGCCAGCATCCTCTCCCTTGATCTCCCACAGCCAGCATCCTCTCCCTTGATCTCCCACAGCCAGCATCCTCTCCCTTGATCTCCCACAGCCAGCATCCTCTCCCTTGATCTCCCACAGCCAGCATCCTCTCCCTTGATCTCCCACAGCCAGCATCCTCTCCCTTGATCTCCCACAGCCAGCATCCTCTCCCTTGATCTCCCACAGCCAGCATCCTCTCCCTTGATCTCCCACAGCCAGCATCCTCTCCCTTGATCTCCCACAGCCAGCATCCTCTCCCTTGATCTCCCACAGCCAGCATCCTCTCCCTTGATCTCCCACAGCCAGCATCCTCTCCCTTGATCTCCCACAGCCAGCATCCTCTCCCTTGATCTCCCACAGCCAGCATCCTCTCCCTTGATCTCCCACAGCCAGCATCCTCTCCCTTGATCTCCCACAGCCAGCATCCTCTCCTTGATCTCCCACAGCCAGCATCCTCTCCCTTGATCTCCCACAGCCACCATCCTCTCCCCTGATCTCCCACAGCCAGCATCCTCTCCCTTGATCTCCCACAGCCAGCATCCTCTCCCTTGATCTCCCACAGCCAGCATCCTCTCCCTTGATCTCCCACAGCCAGCATCCTCTCCCTTGATCTCCCACAGCCAGCATCCCTCTCCCTTGATCTCCCACAGCCAGCATCCTCTCCCTTGATCTCCCACAGCCAGCATCCTCTCCTTGATCTCCCACAGCCAGCATCCTCTCCCTTGATCTCCCACAGCCAGCATCCTCTCCCTTGATCTCCCACAACCAGCATCCTCTCCCTTGATCTCCCACAGCCAGCATCCTCTCCCTTGATCTCCCACAGCCAGCATCCTCTCCCTTGATCTCCCACAGCCAGCATCCTCTCCCTTGATCTCCCACAGCCAGCATCCTCTCCCTTGATCTCCCACAGCCAGCATCCTCTCCCTTGATCTCCCACAGCCAGCATCCTCTCCCTTGATCTCCCACAGCCAGCATCCTCTCCTTGATCTCCCACAGCCAGCATCCTCTCCCTTGATCTCCCACAGCCAGCATCCTCTCCCTTGATCTCCCACAGCCAGCATCCTCTCCCTTGATCTCCCACAGCCAGCATCCTCTCCCTTGATCTCCCACAGCCAGCATCCTCTCCCTTGATCTCCCACAGCCAGCATCCTCTCCCTTGATCTCCCACAGCCAGCATCCTCTCCCTTGATCTCCCACAGCCAGCATCCTCTCCCTTGATCTCCCACAGCCAGCATCCTCTCCCTTGATCTCCCACAGCCAGCATCCTCTCCCTTGATCTCCCACAGCCAGCATCCTCTCCCTTGATCTCCCACAGCCAGCATCCTCTCCCTTGATCTCCCACAGCCAGCATCCTCTCCCTTGATCTCCCACAGCCAGCATCCTCTCCCTTGATCTCCCACAGCCAGCATCCTCTCCCTTGATCTCCCACAGCCAGCATCCTCTCCCTTGATCTCCAGCACACAGCATCCTCTCCCTTGATCTCCCACAGCCAGCATCCTCTCCCTTGATCTCCCACAGCCAGCATCCTCTCCCTTGATCTCCCACAGCCAGCATCCTCTCCCTTGATCTCCCACAGCCAGCATCCTCTCCCTTGATCTCCCACAGCCAGCATCCTCTCCCTTGATCTCCCACAGCCAGCATCCTCTCCCTTGATCTCCCACAGCCAGCATCCTCTCCCTTGATCTCCCACAGCCAGCATCCTCTCCCTTGATCTCCCACAGCCAGCATCCTCTCCCTTGATCTCCCACAGCCAGCATCCTCTCCCTTGATCTCCCACAGCCAGCATCCTCTCCCTTGATCTCCCACAGCCAGCATCCTCTCCCTTGATCTCCCACAGCCAGCATCCTCTCCCTTGATCTCCCACAGCCAGCATCCTCTCCCTTGATCTCCCACAGCCAGCATCCTCTCCCTTGATCTCCCACAGCCAGCATCCTCTCCCTTGATCTCCCACAGCCAGCATCCTCTCCCTTGATCTCCCACAGCCAGCATCCTCTCCCTTGATCTCCCACAGCCAGCATCCTCTCCCTTGATCTCCCACAGCCAGCATCCTCTCCCTTGATCTCCCACAGCCAGCATCCTCTCCCTTGATCTCCCACAGCCAGCATCCTCTCCCTTGATCTCCCACAGCCAGCATCCTCTCCCTTGATCTCCCACAGCCAGCATCCTCTCCCTTGATCTCCCACAGCCAGCATCCTCTCCCTTGATCTCCCACAGCCAGCATCCTCTCCCTTGATCTCCCACAGCCAGCATCCTCTCCCTTGATCTCCCACAGCCAGCATCCTCTCCCTTGATCTCCCACAGCCAGCATCCTCTCCCTTGATCTCCCACAGCCAGCATCCTCTCCCTTGATCTCCCACAGCCAGCATCCTCTCCCTTGATCTCCCACAGCCAGCATCCTCTCCCTTGATCTCCCACAGCCAGCATCCTCTCCCTTGATCTCCCACAGCCAGCATCCTCTCCCTTGATCTCCCACAGCCAGCATCCTCTCCCTTGATCTCCCACAGCCAGCATCCTCTCCCTTGATCTCCCACAGCCAGCATCCTCTCCCTTGATCTCCCACAGCCAGCATCCTCTCCCTTGATCTCCCACAGCCAGCATCCTCTCCCTTGATCTCCCACAGCCAGCATCCTCTCCCTTGATCTCCCACAGCCAGCATCCTCTCCCTTGATCTCCCACAGCCAGCATCCTCTCCCTTGATCTCCCACAGCCAGCATCCTCTCCTTGATCTCCCACAGCCAGCATCCTCTCTCTTGATCTCCCACAGCCAGCATCCTCTCCCTTGAACTCCCACAGCCAGCATCCTCTCCCTTGATCTCCCACAGCCAGCATCCTCTCCCTTGATCTCCCACAGCCAGCATCCTCTCCCTTGATCTCCCACAGCCAGCATCCTCTCCCTTGTTCACCCACACCCAGCATCCTCTCCCTTGATCTCCCACAGCCAGCATCCTGTCCCTTCATCCCCCACAGCCAGCATCCTCCCCCTTGATCTCCCACACCCACCATTCTCTCCCTTGATCTCCCACAGCCAGCATCCTCTCCCTTGATCTCCCACAGCCAGCATCCTCTCCCTTGATCTCCCACAGCCAGCATCCTCTCCCTTGATCTCCCACAGCCAGCATCCTCTCCCTTGATCTCCCACAGCCAGCATCCTCTCCCTTGATCTCCCACAGCCAGCATCCTCTCCCTTGATCTCCCACAGCCAGCATCCTCTCCCTTGATCTCCCACAGCCAGCATCCTCTCCCTTGATCTCCCACAGCCAGCATCCTCTCCCTTGATCTCCCACAGCCAGCATCCTATTCCTTGATCTCCCACAGCCAGCATCCTCTCCCTTGATCTCCCACAGCCAGCATCCTCTCCCTTGATCTCCCACAGCCAGCATCCTCTCCCTTGATCTCCCACAGCCAGCATCCTCTCCCTTGATCTCCCACAGCCAGCATCCTCTCCCTTGATCTCCCACAGCCAGCATCCTCTCCCTTGATCTCCCACAGCCAGCATCCTATTCCTTGATCTCCCACAGCCAGCATCCTCTGCCTTGATCTCCCACAGCCAGCATCCTCTCCCTTGATCTCCCACAGCCAGCATTGTCTCCCTTGATCTCCCACAGCCAGCATCCTCTCCCTTGATCTCCCACAGGCAGCATCCTCTCCCTTGATCTCCCACAGCCAGCATCCTCTCCCTTGATCTCCCACAGCCAGCCTCCTCTCCCTTGATCTCCCACAGCCAGCATTCTCTCCCTTGATCTCCCACAGCCAGCATCCTCTCCCTTGATCTCCCACAGCCAGCATCCTCTCCCTTGATCTCCCACAGCCAGCATCCTCTCCCTTGATCTCCCACAGCCAGCATCCTCTCCCTTGATCTCCCACAGCCAGCATCCTCTCCCTTGATCTCCCACAGCCAGCATCCTCTCCCTTGATCTCCCACAGCCAGCCTCCTCTCCCTTGATCTCCCACAGCCAGCATCCTCTCCCTTGATCTCCCACAGCCAGCATCCTCTCCCTTGATCTCCCACAGCCAGCATCCTCTCCCTTGATCTCCCACAGCCAGTATCCTCTCCCTTGATCTCCCACAGCCAGCATCCTCTCCCTTGATCTCCCACAGCCAGCATCCTCTCCCTTGATCTCCCACAGCCAGCATCCTCTCCCTTGATCTCCCACAGCCAGCATCCTCTCCCTTGATTTCCCACAGCCAGCATCCTATTCCTTGATCTCCCACAGCCAGCATCCTCTCCCTTGATCTCCCACAGCCAGCATCCCACAGACACCAGCTGTTCTCTCCCACAGATTCCTCTATAGCATCTTCTTGTCCCTTTTTGGCTAGCGCTGTTCCCGACTCTCGACCTCTGGTGCTGCTGCTTCGCTTCTCTCCCTTTCTCCCTTCTTCGTTCTTGCTTCTCCTTTTATTTCTCTTTCTCTTTTTTTTCTCGTTCGTTCCTTCTTTCACGTTTTTTTTTCTCATCCCTTCCAATCTTTCGGGATCTGTTTTTCTCCCTTCTAGCCTCTCCTTTCTCTTGTTCCCTCCCTTCCAAATTTCGGAGCACCATCCCTCCCTCCCTCCAATTTCTCCTCTTTCTCTTTTTCTCTTCCTTTCATCATCACTCTTTCATTCCCTCTCTTCTTTGTTTGCAATTACCTTAGTCCTTCCCTCTTCTTCTCTCATCCTTCCTCCTTCCTTCCCTCCCTCTCTTCCTTTTTCCCTCCTTTCTTTCCTCCCTCTCT
>NC_091552.1:44313559-44316059 GCF_042767895.1 Penaeus vannamei
GAGAGGAAAGAGAGATGAGAGAGGGAGAGGAAAGAGAGGGGAGAGAGGATAGAAGGGAGAGAGAGGAAAGGAAGAAGAAGAATAGATGAAGAGAGGAAAGAGAGAGAGAGAAGGAGAGACGGAAGAGGAAGAGAAGGAGAGGAAGGAAGGGAGAGGGGAGAGAAGATGCCACACGGAGGCTTAAGTTACTTGCATCTGCTGAGGACGTTTCTTAATACAATTTTAAGCGTTTGCAGAAGTTTGGGGTCGAAGCTGCTTACCGCTCTCTCTCTCTCTCTCTCTCTCTCTCTCTCTCTCTCTCTCTCTCTCTCTCTCTCTCTCTCTCTCTATCTATCTATCTATCTATCTATCTCTATCTCTCTATCTCTCTATCTCTCTCTCTCTCTCTCTATCTATCTATCTATCCATCTATCTCTATCTCTCTATCTCTCTCTCTCTCTCTCTCTCTCTCTCTCTCTCTCTCTCTCTCTCTCTCTCTCTCTCTTCTCTCTCTCTCTCTCTCTCTCTCTCTCCTCTCTCTCTTTATTCCCCTTCTCTCCCTCTCTCTTCCCCTCTACTCTCTCTCTCTCTCTTCCCCTCTCTCTCTCTCTCTCTCTCTCTCTCTCTTCTCTCTGTCTCCCCCTAAACTCTCTCTCTCTCTCATTCACTCTTCCAGCCCCCTCCACCTCTCTCTCTTTATTCACCTTCTTCCCTGTCCTCTTCCTCTTTCTCTCTCTCTCTCTATCTCTCTCTCTACCCCCCCCCTCTTCCCCTCTCTCCTTCCTTCCTTCCCCCCCCCCTCCCACTCCCTTCCGCCCTCCCTCTCCCCCCACTCTCTCCCCCCTTCAGTAAGGAAATGAGAGAGACACAAGAGGACACCGGATCAAGAGAGAACAAAGAATAGACTGATAAAAGAAGGAGGAGGTAGGTAGCAGGAGAAGATGAGGGGAGTGCGGAGACTGGCAGAGGGGAATCTACGAATTGGGGAAGAGGGGAAAGGAAATTGAAAAAAAAAGGTTATTCTGTGTGTGTTTTTTTCCATGCGTATGTATCTTTCTTTGTGTCTGCCTGCCAGGAAAATACACACACACACACACAAATACACACACACACACGCACACACTCACACAAACACACACACACACGCACATACACGCACATATATCTACATATCTTTCTAAAATCCTCTTTTATCTTTATGTCCTATTCTGTTATTTCTTCCCCTTTTCTGTTAATCTTAAGATAATTCTTCCTCCCTCCTTTTCTTAAGAGAAAGCCAATGCGAAAGGCAGACGCAGATAAGAAGAGCGAAAGAGAGAAAGAGAATAAACAGCAAGAAAAGAGAACAAACAATAAGAAAAGATAATAAACAGAAGAAGAAGAAGGAGAAGAAAAGACGAGAACGAAAGAAGACTGAATGAAACAAACCAATAGAAGGTGATTATCGATAAATTATTCTATGAATGGTCACACGAGAGTTCTTCAAGAGGTCTCAAGCAGGTGGAGTGTTCTCTTGAAGAAACTGAAGAACAAGATTTTCAATGGCTCTCTTTCTTTTTATTTTCTTGTTTGTTTCGTAATGAAGATGATTTCGTTTCCAGTGATAAAATGCGGAGGGAGTCTTTCTCCTTTTTGTTTTGTTTTGTTTATAGATTGTTTTTTTTTTTTATGATCTTAATCAGTTTTCTCTGACATGAAGATACACGCATATGAACATCTGTTTGTATGTCTTTTTTCTTTTCTTTCTGTCTCTCTCTCCCTATCTCTTTCTCCTTCTCTGCCTCTTTCCTCCTCTCTCTCTTTCTCTTTCTCTGCCTCTCCTCCACCCTCTTCTCTCTCTTTCTCTTTCTTTCCCTCCCTCCCTTCCCTTTTTCTCTCTCTCTTTCCCTTTCTCTCTCACTTCCTCTCTCTTCCCCTTTCCCTCTCTCCCTCCCTTCCTATCTCTCCCTCTCCCTCTCTCCCTCCCTTAGTCTCTCTTCCCCTTTCCCTCTCTCCCTCCCTTCCTCCCTCTCTCTCCCTCTCACCTGCATTAGCATCCGAGCAGCATCTTCCATTCCCCTCGATACCTAATCCTGCTCTCGCTTCCATTGTCTTCGGGGTGTCGCTATTGGGTCATTCGGCGTCAATTTGGCCAGAGTTAGAACTACTGAAATACCGGGTCGCAGATGCTAACTTTCCTCTCCTCCCGCTGTCTCTGTCTGTCTGTCTGTCTGTTTGTCTTGTCTGTTTGTCTTGTCTGTTTGTCTCTGTCTGTTTGTCTCTCTCTCTCTGTCTGTCTGTCTGTCTGTCTGTCTGTCTGTCTCTCTCTCTCTCTCTCTCTCTGCTTCCTTTCTCTTTGTTTCTGTCTCTGTTTGATGTTTTTTAGAATTCTCTCTGTTTCCTCTCTTTGTCTGCCTGTCCCTCTCTCTCTCTCTCTCTCTCTCTCTCTCTCTCTCTCTCTCTCTCTCTCTCTCTCTCTCTTTCTCTCTCTCTCTCTTTCTGTCTGTCTGTCTGTCTGTCTCTCTCTCTCTCTCTCTCTTTC
>NC_091552.1:44328559-44333559 GCF_042767895.1 Penaeus vannamei
ATGCTCTTACCTTACATACATGGAATTACAGTCATGTTCGCACACAAGCTTTACTTCCTACAGTTCACGTACACATGCTCCTATATCTACACACACATATGCACACAAACTCACACACACACATACATGCATACGCAAATGAGCACACACAAGCACACACACACACACACACACACACACACACACACACACACACACACACACACACACACACACACATACACACACACACACACACACACAAGCACACACACACAAACACACATACACACACGCACACACACAAACACTCATGAACGCAACCCAGCATCCTCCCCCCCCCCAACAACCCCTCAACAACCTTCCCTTCTTTTCCTCTCTCATGCGCACCGCTTAACCTCTACTCCCTCCTTTCTCTTCTTTATTTCCCCAACACATCCCCCTCCCTTCCCCCTCTTTCTCCACCCTGTCTTTGTACAACGCCTTTCCCCCCAAGTTCTCCTCCCCCTCTCTCTCTCCCCTCCTTCCTCCCTCTCTCCTTCACCCTTCCCCTTTCCCCCTCACCCCAAGTTCCCCTTTCTCTCTCCCTTCCTCCTCCCTCTTTTCCCTTTCCCCCTCCTTCTTCTCCCTCCCTCCCCCAAAAAAGTTACCCTTTCTCTTTCCCCTCCTTCTCCATCATTCCCATTCCCTTTCAACTTCTCCCTCTCCCTCTCATCCCCAACTTCCCCTTTTTCCCCTCTTTCCCTTCCCCTCACCCCAAGTTCCCCTACTCCCTCTCGCCTCCATCTCTCTCTTTCCTTCCCCTTCTTCACCCCAACTTCCCCCTCTCTCTCTCTCTCCCTTCCTTCTCTCTCTTTCCCTTCCCCCCTCCTCCTCCCTCCTCCCCCTCCCACCTCCCCCACCCCCCACCCCCACCCCAGCACCGCATATGAATCCCGTGGCGGCCAGACTGATGGCGAACGATTCATAACGACGGGGCATTATGTGCTGGCAGCCAGTCACAGGCAGGAGGGAGTCACATACCTCTCACCTCGCCCCCCTCCCTCACTCTCGCCCCCCTCCGGCCCCTCTCCTTCTCCTTCTCGCCCCCTCTCCCTCTCGTCCCCTCTCGGCCCCCGTCTCCCTCTCGCCCCCTAGCCCCCTCTCGCCCCCGTCGCCCCCTCTCCCTCTCGCCCCCCTCGCCTCCCTCGCCCCCTCTCCCTCTCGCCCCCTTTCGCGCGGCCACACGACGCTGGAGGAAGTGGGAGGGGTCGAAGGTGGGGGTGAGGGGGGGGGGGGCTGTATGGGGGAGGGGAACGAAGAGGGAGAGAGATGGGGAGGGGAAGGGGCGGATGAGGGAGGGAGAGGGAGAAGGAAAGGCAAGAAGTTGAACGTGAAGGAAGATGGGAAGATGAGGGATATATTATATATATATATATATATATATATATATATATATATATATATATATATATATATATATATATATATATATATATACACACACACACACACACACACACACACACACACACACACACACACACACACACACACACACACACACACACACACACACACACACACACACACACATACACATACACACACACACACACACACATATATATAAATATATATATATATATATATATATATATATATATATATATATATATATATATATGTATATGTATATACATATATATTTACATGTATGTGTGTGTATATATACTCATAGATACGCACATACACACATGCTTCCTGAACCATATACGCCCGCGTGTGCTTCCCTCACCGTATACTCCCCTATGCAAACTAAGCCCATTCGCGTGAGTGTGCGGGCGGCGGCGCGGGCGTGCGGGGGAGACGTGGGCGCGCGGCGGAAGATTAGTGTCGAAATGATGGCTCTGATGGACGGGTTTATTGCTCGAAGAATAGAGGGGATGGGGGCTGAATAGGTGGATAGATTGGGCCATGAACGGGCGGCCCAAATGAACAGACGGCGACGACCATGTGAACTGTTAACTGCTTATCAATCATGCGCATCATCATGAGTTAAATGACCCCCACGAGCTGCAATTTTCTTAATTGTTCTTCCGAATTTGCATAATCGTTGTGCGAATTCCATTAGCAAAAGCCAACTGCAGATGACTTATAACGGGGAGAGAGAACAATAGAAATCATTTAAAAAGTCAAAATGGAATGTTTTTTTTTCATAACTGAATATATTTTCTTCGTATTTTGAGAAATATAAATGCTTCGTATTTTCTTGAACGTAAAACTATTCATATAAAAGATTATAAAAAGGAAAATTTCGTTCATTCTTTCTTCTGTCCATCTGTTGTCATAAAGATTTTTTGGGGTTTGATGTATTTCCCAAATTATTAGATTATATTTCACTCATAACTCAATTATTTATTCATCTATTTACATGTCTGTAGGGGGCCAGCGTGCATTTGTTTGTCTTTTTTTACCTTAATTTTCCTCTTACACATTTTTTGTCCAGTCTTGAAAATCTTTACCATTTTAGACGATTGTAGATGTAAGTTGGTATGAATATAGAAATAAATAGATATATAAATACGTACATTTGTATATATATGTATGTATATACATAAATATTTATATATATATACATATATATATATATATATATATATATATATATATATATATATATATATATATATACATATATATATATATATATATATATATATACATATATATATATATATATATATATATATATATATATATATATATATATATATATATATATATATATATATAACTAGATGGATAAATAGATAGATAGATAGATAAATATATGGACAGATAAATAGGTAGACAGTGAGGTAGAAAGACAGAGAAAGAGACGACAAGATTGAGGCTAAGATGGATATACGGATAATGATGAGGGGAGGAGAGAGGAAAGGAAGAGGAAGAGGAAAAAAGAAGAAGGAGAGTAAGGTGAAGGAAGAAGAACAGGAAAGCAAGAATAGGAAGAGCAGAGAAGGCAAAGCTAAAAAGGAAAAGAAGTATGGGGAGGAAGAGAGGGGAGGAGGAGGGAAAAAGAGGGGAGAGAACAAGGGGGGGAGGGGAGGAAGAGGAAGAGGAGGAGGGGAGAAGGAAGAGGAGGAGGGGGAGAAGGAAGAGGAGGAGGAGAAAGAGGAAGAGGGAGAAGGAGAAGGAGAAAGAAGGGAAGAGCAGGGGGAGGGGAGGAGGAAGAGGAGGAGGAGAAAGAAAGGGAAGAGCAGGGGCAGGAGGACGAGAAAGAGGGGAAGAGGAGGAGGAGAGAGAAGGAGAAAGAGGAGAAAAGGAGGAAAAAATAGAGGGAAGAAGGAAGAAGGAGGAAGAAAGAGGGGGAAGAGGAGAAGGAGAAGGAGGAAAAAGAGGGGAAGAGGAGAAAGGAGAAGGAGGAGAAAAGAGGGGAAAAGAAGGGGTGTGGGGGTAGGATGGAGGAGGATAGCGAAACGAACCAACTTGACTCGTCTACATTCCTTCAAAACGAAAAGGAAATTTTTTTGAAGAGGAGGAGCCGAGAAGACGCGACCCACTCCTCGGTCTGCGGAGGAAATCGTTGGGGGATGGAGTCGGCGGAGGAGGAAGAGAGGAAGTGGAAGAGGAGGGAGGTGGAAGGAGGAGAATAGGAGGAGGAAGAGGTGGAAGAGGAGGAGGAAGGAGGAGGAGGAGGAGGAGGAGGAGGAGGAGGAGGTGGAAGAGGAGGAAGATATAGAGAGAATAGAAAGAGGAGATAGTGATATATATATATATATATATATATATATATATATATATATATATATATATACATATATATATATATATATATATATATATATATATATATACGGAGAGTTGAGAGAGAAAAAGAGCGAGAGGGGTGTGTGTCCCTCTTTCCCTCCTCCTTGCGGCGTTCCAAGAGCCCCCTCCCACCCATCCCACACCCCCACCCACCCCTCCCTCGTTCCCCCAAACGTCCCCTCTTTATGACTTCTTGTGAGGGGAAACCAAGACGATCTGGGCCTTATTGAATTACCCAAACTTGATTCCGTGTTCTGTCAGTGCCCCTCGGAAACCCCGGGCGCTCGTTAAAGTGAGGGGAGAGGGGATGGTGGGAGGGAGAGGGGAGAGGGATGGTGGGGGGAAGAGGGGAGAGGGGATGGTGGGAGGGAGAGGGGATGGTGGGAGAGGGGGGAAGGGAGAGGGGATGGTGGGAAGGGGTGATGGGAAGGAGGTGATGGTGGGAAAGGGGTGTGGGAGAGAGAGAGGGAGGGATTTGAGAGGAGGGGGAGAGGAAGGGGATGGTGGGAGGGAGAGGGGATGAAGTGGGAGAGAGAGAGAGGAGAGGGATGTGAGAGGGAAGTGGAAAGGAGAGGGGGACAGGGGAACAAGTGAGAGAGAGGGAGAGGGGAGGGAATGTTGGAAGGGGAGGTGTGGAAGGGAGGTGGAAAGGGAGAGGGGGAGAGAGGGAAGAAGTGGGAGGGGAGAGGGATGTGAGAGGGAGGTAGAAGGGAGAGGGAGAAGGAAGAGAGGAGAGAGAGGGGAAGTGATGGAGTGGAGGGCAAGGAACTAGTTAGAGAATGAAAGGAGGCAGAGAGGAAAGGAAGAAAAGAAGATGGTGGATAGGGGGAAAAGAGAGGTGAGAGAGAGGGAAAAGAAGGAGAGATAGAGAAGAGGGGAGAGATAAAAAGGAAGCAAGAAAAGAAGGGGAAGGAAAATGAGAAAATGGAGAGGATATGGAAAAGGAAAAGAGAGGAAAACAAAAGATAGAAAAAAGAGAACTGCTAGGATAGAGGAGAGATGAGATAAAGGAAATAAAGAGAGAGAGAGAGAGAGAGAGAGAGAGAGAGAGAGAGAGAGAGAGAGAGAGAAGAGAGAGAGAGAGAGAGAGAGAGAGAGAGAGAGAGAGAGAGGGGAGGGAGAGAGAGAGAGAGAGAGAGAGAGAGAGAGAGAGAGAGAGAGAGAGAGAGAGAGAGAGAGAGAGAGAGAGAGAGAGAGAGAGAGAGGTATGAGGTACTTCATCATCCTCCCTC
>NC_091552.1:44346059-44348559 GCF_042767895.1 Penaeus vannamei
ATCCAAGCCAAGTCAAGCCAAGTCTAACGAAACCCAAGTCAACTCAAGCTAAGGCAAACTATAGCAAGCCCGCCGAGTCATAAGCAAACCAAGGCAAGATATCTCAAGCCCAGACGAGTCATAAGCAAGCTAAGGCAAGATATCTGAAGCCATAAGCAAGCCAAGGCAAGATATCTCAAGCCCAGACGAGCCATATGCAAGCCAAGGCAAGATATCTCAAGCCCAGACGAGTCATAAGCAAGCTAAGGCAAGATATCTGAAGCCATAAGCAAGCCAAGGCAAGATATCTCAAGCCCAGACGAGCCATATGCAAGCCAAGGCAAGATATCTCAAGCCCAGACGAGCCATATGCAAGCCAAGGCAAGATATCTCAAGCCCAGACGAGTCATAAGCAAGCTAAGGCAAGATATCTGAAGCCATAAGCAAGCCAAGGCAAGATATCTCAAGCCCAGACGAGCCATATGCAAGCCAAGGCAAGCTATTTCAAGCCTAGACAAGTCATAAGCAAGCCAAGGCAAGACACCCAGGCCCTCTAGCGGTGGGAAAGGTTGATAATAACAAGCTCATCAACCCTTAGCGAGGTTTGCCTAAATTGAGGGAAAGCCTTAATGGGAATTGGTTGAAATTGGCCCCTTGCCTTCCCCTCCCCTCCCCCCTTCCTACCTTCGTCTACTCTCTGCCTCGTGCCCACCTTTCCCCTCTCTCCTTTTTAACCCTTTACCCAATTCTTTCTTCCTTCCTCTTTTCATCCATCTCTCTCTCTCTCTCTTCTCCCCTCGGGTCTTACCACCCTCTTTCCTCTCTCCCTTTCTCCTCTTTACCACCATCTTCCCTCTCCCCCTCTTCCCCTCCCCACCTCCACCTCCCCTCACCCCCTTACCACAATCTTCCCTCCCCCCCTCTCTCCCTCCCAACTTCCCTCTCCCCTCACCCCCTCACTCACCTCCCCCTCTCCCTCTCCCCCTCCTCCCCTCACCCCCTTACCACCACCTTCCCTCTCCCTATTACCACCCTCACCCACCTCCCCCTCTCTCCTCATCCCCTTACCACCATCATCCCTCACCATCTTACCACCCTCACCCACCTCCCCCTCTCTCCTCATCCCCTCCAATCCTCTCACCCCCTTACCACCATCTTCCCTCTCCCCTCTCTCCCTCCCAACCTCCCATCTTCCCTCCCTCTCCCCTCTCCCCTCACTCGCCTCACCCACCTCCCCCTCTCTCCTCATCCCCCCAACCCCCACCCACCCTTAAAACGAGGGGAAATCAGATTACCTCATCTCGTCTCACACTTGCAGCTTCGGAAGTCGCCTCAACTTGATAATTAATGCTTGCTTGGCGACCTGTCTTGACCTGTCTTGCTTGCTCGCTCCGGGGTCGGCCGCTAATGACCTTATCTTGGGCCGGGATGAGGAGAGAGAGAGGGGAGGGAGGGGAAGGGGAGGAGGGTGGCTAATTACTCTCTTCGGGACGGTGGGGAGAAGAAGAAGAAGAAGAAAAAAAAAGAGAGAGGGAGAGAGACAGACAGAGAGAGAGAAAGAAAGAGAGAGAGTTACATGAATAGAGAGATAGATAGATAGAGATAGATAGATAGAGAGAGACAGAGAGAGTGAGAGAGAGAGAGAGAGAAAGATAACTATAAATGCCGAATGATAACCTGTAATCACAGTGTATTCATTAATATAAGGAAAAATATTAGTTTATATGGAAGAATTATTAACAATATTATCATTATCTTTGTTATACTTATTATTACCATCATGATCAATATATACATATTTTGTCTCCTTTATATACTTACCGATCTATCAGGACTTATATATGCATATCAATTTCTCAATTATGTATCTACCAAACAATTGGTCTAACTCAAATGTTCATCTTTATATCTATCTGTCTCCGTCTTCTTTTTTTTCTCTCTCTCTCTTTCTCTTCATCTCCTTTCTGTCTCGCTTTTTTTCTCACTCTCTCTCTCTCTCTCTTTCTCTCCCTAATACTCTCTGTCTCTCTTCCTCATCCCCCCCTCTCTCTCTCTCTCTCTCTCTCTCTCTCTCCCTCCCTCCCTCCCTCCCTCCCCCTCCCCCTCCCCCCCTCGCCCGGCCGTGCCCTAACCCCCCCTCCTCTCCCTCCCGCAGGTGTGGTTCCAGAACCGGCGGGCGAAGTGGCGGAAGACGGAGAAGACGTGGGGCAAGAGCACCATCATGGCGGAGTACGGCCTCTACGGCGCCATGGTCAGGCACTCGCTCCCGCTGCCGGAGACCATCGTCAAGTCCGTGGAGTCCGGAGAGGAGTGCCCGGCCCCCTGGCTCCTAGGTATGGGTCAAGACGCAGGTGAGTCCACGGCGGCGACTTCTCTCTCCCGTCGACGTCCTACGGGAGGGGGGGAGGGAGGGGGGGGGGCGCAGGGGGGGGGGGGTGGGGTGGGGGGGCTCGGAGCTGGAGCAAGCTGGGGTTGGCCGGGGTTGACCTGGCTTGGGCTGGCTTGACCTCCGCGGCGCCGG
>NC_091552.1:44353559-44356059 GCF_042767895.1 Penaeus vannamei
TGATAATAGTTATTATTATCATCATCATTATTATTGTTACTACTACTTCAACTGATATCATCAACAGTATTATTAAGAAGGATAATATTATCATTATCATTATTCCTATGATCATTATCATTATCATCATCATCATGACTATCGTTTTTTATCATCCTCATAATTCACGTTAATGCTATTACCACTATCGCTATTGCTTCCCTTCTTGCGCTCCTCACTCCCCCGCCCTCGCCCTCGCGCCCTCACGCCCTCGCGCCCTCACGCCCTCACGCCCTCGCGCCCTCACGCCCTCACGCCCTCACGCCCTCACGCCCTCGCGCCCTCGCGCCCTCACGCCCTCGCGCCCTCACGCCCTCACGCCCCCCGCCGCTGTTGCAGGTCGAGCAGCATCGCCGCGCTCCGCCAGAAGGCCCAGGAACACAGCGCCAGACTCCTGCAGGACGTCGGCCCCCACCACGACCCCCTCCCCCCCACGCCCGCCGACCTGGCCCACGCCTACATGCACGCTCACAACCTCCACCATCAACAACAGCAACAGCAACAACAACGACAACCCCAGCAGCTGCAACAACAGCCGCAGCAGTCGCAGCAGCAGTCGCTAACGGGGCCGCAGCAACCTCGGCCTCTGCACCTCCACCAGTCTCTGTATTAGGTTGTTAATCGCTATTTTTATTCTATTTGTCTATTCATTTTTTCTTGTGTTTTGTTTGTGCTCTCTATCTTTTATTTTTATTTTATTTTTTGATATTGAGTTATTTGTGAATAATGCTTTTTTTTTTTAATGTGTTTTGTTTATGCTCTTTATTTAATTTGATATTGAGTTTAATATTGTTTTTCTCATTATGTGTATCTCTTGATAAATGACTAATTGATTTGATGATTATTCTACCTTATCTTGGTATTGAATATTCTCTATTGATAACACATAGATATTAGTTTTCTTTAGAGGTGCGATATTATATAATGAAAGTAATGGTTATCCCTATATTCAATATTACGTATTTAAGAAATTACACAACAACGGGTGCGAACGGCGAGTAATATTTGCTGACACATTACACGAGATTAGTAAGAACAAGAATTCCGTATCAGATACTATCGGCCTAACACTAATGGTCCAAATTGCCAAATAATGACCCTGAACCCCGCCGTTCCCACCCCCGCACCCACGCCCCGCAAACAGACCATCCCGCCCACCCTCACAGCCCACAAAAGGCGATCCATATCCATCTTTATCGAGCGGTTTTCGCCTTAATTAGAACGATAGGCATCAAGCCCAGGCCACCAAGAACCACTTTCGCGGGGCGCGGCCACACAATGGCGGCCAAATGCTAATCGGTGGCCTTTCTCACTCGCCTCCCCCCCCCCACCCCCCCCACGCCCACGCTCTGGCCAGATTCCCGTTGATAATAAACCGCTAATGAGACGAGGAACTAATTATGGCCCGCGAGATATTGAAGATATTTTTCTTTGTGGGTTTCGAGGTGAGGTTGAATGGCAGTTGAATGTGGACACACGAACACGTACATGTCTGTATGTGTGTGCATATAAACAGGCATGTAAACACATATGTATGAACATATGATTAACACGCATACACACTCACTTAAACAGATATACATAAACAAACAGATGCATACACACATAATTATACACATAAAGACACACGCGACAATATATATATATATATATATATATACATATATATATATATATATATATATACATACACACACACACACACACACACACACACACACACACACACACACACACACACACACACACACACACACACACACTCACTCACACACACACACATATTTATGTATGTATTTATTTATCTGTGTATATCCACAGCTATTTAATGGCCATAAGTTAACATCTTCCCTTTTTCTTTCCAGGAAAAAGAGAGAGGAAAACATCCACACAAATTGCCAACTTCAGATTCAGATTTCTTTCTATCTATATCATTTCTGCCCTTTTCTCTATTTCTAATTTTCGCATATCTAAGTTTATCACGGTTATGCCTCTCTCTCTCTCTGTACGTGTGTGTGTGTGTGTGTGTGTGTGTGTGTGTGTGTGTGTGTGTGTGCGTGCGTGTGTGTGTGTGTGTGTTTGTGTGTGTATGTATGTGTGTGTTCCAAACCGAAAACCATTTCCTTCAATTCTCTCTCTTCTCATTACCTTCCTTTATTTATCATCATTACACTTTCACCCCCCCGTTCTCCTCATCGCATCACCACACACTTCCCTCACGCTTCCCTCACACTTCCCTCACGCGCCTCAAGACCAAACCTCACGAGAAAGACAGAAGAAAAACCTTCGAAGAGACACTTCCCTGGAGGTCAAGACAGGAGACAAGACGGGAGAGCAGGTAGTCTCTCTGGACTCCTCTGAGATGAGCAGTGCCATTGGAAGAGGTCAAAGGAGTAGCGTTATAAGAAGAGGTCAAAGGAGCAGTGCCACCAGAAGAGGTCAATGGAGCAGTGTCATCAGA
>NC_091552.1:44373559-44376059 GCF_042767895.1 Penaeus vannamei
ATTATTGTTATTATTATAATTATTATTATTATTATCATTATCATAATCATTGCTATTACCATTATCATTACTATCATTATTACTATAATTATTAATACTATGATAATTATCATTACTCTCATATTGTATCTATCATTATTATCAGCATCACTATTAATATCACCATCCTTATTAATCATCATCACTATTTCTATTATTATTGATATCATCATTATCGTTACTAATGTCATTAGTTTTTATTTTTATTAACATCATCATTATTGTTATTAATATATTTATAATCATTGTTGTTTTCATTATCATTATAATGATATTACAATTATTATTTCTATTATCATCATTATCATTACTGTTATCATAATTACCTTTATCATTATCATAATTCATTGTTGTTTTTGTTATTGTCGTTATGATTATCTCTATCTATATTATAATCATATTCATTATCATCATCATTATCATCATTCTCATTTTCATTATCCTTATTATCATCGTAGTTATCATTGTTATTTTCATTAATATTATCATTATGTTAATTATTACTATCACCAGTATTATTATCATTATTATTATTATTGTTATTTCCCTTATCACTATTATCATTATTATTGTGATTATAAACAATATCATTATCATTGTCTTCGTTACTATCATTATTGTTATTATAATTATCATCATCATCATGGTTATTATCATTATCATTAACATCAATATGTGAACATCATTATCATTTTATCATTATCATGATTATTCTATTATTTTATTACTACTATTGCCATTATCATCATTATCATGTTTATTATCAATATCATTAACATCATCAGTATTTTCACATCATTATCATTTTACATTAAGATCATGAATATTTTAACATCATTATCATTTTATCATTATCATCATTATTTTATCATTAAGATCATGAATATTCTAATATCATTATCATTTTATCATTATCATCATTATTTTATCATTAAGATCATCAATATTTTAACATCATTATCATTTTATCATCATCATCATTATTTTATCATTAAGATCATCAATATTCTAACATAATTATCATCATCATTTTATCATTATCATTATTACTTTATCATTAAGATCATCAATATTTTAACATCATTATCATTTTATCATTATCATCATTATTTTATCCTTAAGATCATGAATATTTTAACATCATTATCATTTTATTATTATCATCATTATTTTATCATTAAGATCATCAATATTTTAACATCATTATCATTTTATCATTATCATCAATATTTTAACATCATTATCATCATTATTTTATCATTATCATCATTATTTTATCATTATCATTATTTTATCATTATCATCATTATTTTATCATTATCATCATTATTTTATCATTATCATTATTTTATCATTATCATCATTATTTTATCATTATCATCATTATTTTATCATTATCATCATTATTTTATCATTAAGATCATGAATATTTTAACATCTTTATCATTTTATCATCATCATTATTTTTATAACATCATTATCATTTTATCATCATCATCATTATTTTTATAAGATCATTATCATTTTATCATCATCATCATTATTTTGATCCTTTTATCTCCGGTCGTCAACCCGCTCGGATCTGAGATAAAACTCTTGATTACTTGAATTCTCGCGCGTCCACTTTACACTTGTCTCGCTTCAACGCTACCTGACTCTCGACTCCACTTCAGTTATCTTTCGCTTTGTTTGTTTGTCTATTTCGTCGTATTTTTCTCTCTTTTTTTTGTATTTTATGTCTGTGTTTCTCTTTTTTTTGGGGGGGGGTTGTTTTGATTTATTTTTGGTTTGTGGTTCAGGGATTTTTTTAGTTTTTATTTTTTATTTTTGTCATGTTTGTTATTATGTTGGTATTTTTGTTTTATTATTTTTCTTATTTTCTACCACTTCCTAAGTTTTGTTTTTGTTTTTCTTATCTTTCTTTTTACTTTTATCTTTCTCTTTGCCAATTCTCGTTCTCTTTATCATTTTTTTCTCGCTTCTGTTCATGTTTACACTCATTTCACAGACCGACCTTCCTCTTCCACTTTACCTTCCCGGGCCCATTCTCTTCCCCCTCCCCCACCCTCCCCCTGCGGCTAACTCCTAATACCCTAAGCTTAATAATTCCCCCCGCCCCCCTCCCTCCCTCCCTCCCTCCACACTCTCATTCTTCTCTTTTCTCTCTTTCCTCCCTCCCTTTCTCTCTCCCACACTATCATCCCACCCTCCGCCTCTCTCCCTCCCCCCCTCCCTCTACTCTTCTTCTCCCACACTCTCATCTTACTGTCGTTGCTCCCTCCATTCCCTTTCCCCTCTCCTACTGTCCTCGCCCCCCTCCTTCTCCTTCCAAACTTTCCCCTCACCTCCCTTCTCCCTCCCTCCTCCCTCTCCCCCTTCCCCTCCTCCCTCCCCCCCCCACTCTTCCTACACTCTCACCCTTTCCCTTTCTTCCGTCTCTCCTCCTCCCTCCCCCTTCTCC
>NC_091552.1:44386059-44388559 GCF_042767895.1 Penaeus vannamei
ATTTTCATCATCATTATCATCAACATCCTTATAGTTATCATTGATATCAATTTTTTATTGTCGTTACGAATATTATCATCAATGTAATCAGTGTAATCAAATGTATTATGGAAAACATTATTATTATGTTATTAATAATTATTATAAGTATTACCATTATTTTTTTCTTGTTAATGTGTGTGTTTGCATTATCAAAAAAGGAAAATACTATTTTTTAAATATTTATTTATTCATTTATTTATCTATCTTTAAGCCAACTCGAGTAATCGTAGAGAAGTTAAAGGAAGTCAACGAGAGCGAAAAGGGAGGAGAGAGAGAGAGGAGGGGAAAGGGAGGGGGTAAAGGGAGAGGGGGAAGGGGAGGGGTAAAGGGAGGGGTAAAGGGGGAGGGATAAAGGGGGAGGGATAAGGGGGGAGGGGAAAAGGGGAAGGGGAAGGGGGAGGGGCAAAGGGAGGGGTAAGGGAGAGGGGTAAAGGGGGAGGGGTTAGAGGAGGGGTAAAGGGGGAGGGGTGGGGGTTAAGGGTAAAGTGGGAGGGGTAAAGGGGAAGAGTAAAGGAGGAGGGATAAAAGAGGACGCGTAAAAGGAGAGGTAAGGGGAAGGGGAGGGGTAAAAGGGGGAAAGAGGGAGAGGAAGACAAGCTTTTATCACAAGAGAGTGGACAAAATGAGCAGAACAAGAAGGCATTTTGTTCTTGGGAGCAAAAGCGAGGGGATATCTACCCTTCCCTTCCCCCCCCCCACCTTCTCTGCTATCTTCTACTCCCCCACCTCCTACCTCTCCCCCCCCCCTCCCTCCTCTTGCCTACCCCTCTCCCCCACGTCTTGTCTACCCACTCGCCTCCGCGTCTCTCTCTCTCTCCTCCTCCATACTATCTCCCTTTCCCCACCTCCTCTCTACTCCCCCTCTCCCCCACTTCTAGCATCTCTCCTCTCCCCCACCTACTCTTTCTCCCCTCTCCTCACCTCCTCTTTCTCCCCTCTCCTCTCTTTCTCTTTCTTCCCTCTCCTCACCTTCTCTCTCTCCCCACCCCCTCCTCCTATCTACTCCCTCTCCCTACCTACTCTCTCTCCCCACCCCTACCTCCACTTCCCCCCCACCTCCTCTCTCTCCCCACCCCACCTCCTCTCTCTCCCCTCCCCCACCTCCCCCTTCTCTCCTCTCTACCCCCTCTCCCCCACCTCCTCCTCTCCTCTCTCTCCCTCTCCTCCCCCACCTCCCCCCTCTACTTCCCCACCTCCTCTCCCCCATCTCCCCCACCCCCACCTCCTCTTTCTCTCCTCTTTCCCTCTCCTCCCCCACCTCCCCTCTCTCCTCTCTCTCCCCTCCCCACCTCTCCCCCCTCTCTCCTCTCTACCCCCTCTCCCCCACCTCCTCTCTACCCCCTCTCCCCCCTCTCCCCTCTCTACCCCCTCTCCCCACCTCTCCCCACCTCCTCTCTACCCCCTCTCCTCTCTACCCCCTCTACCCACCTCATCTCCCCCCTCTACTCCCCCACCTCTTATCTACTCCCTCTCCCCACCTCCCCCCTCTCTCCTCTCTCCCTCTCCCCCACCTCATCTCCCCCTTCTCCTCCCCCACCTGACACCCTCGCCCACCCTAGGACCGTCCCACTATTACCAAGGGATAGGCCTAACTCTGCCCTTGCAAGGTCTCACTCCCCGTGCACCTGTTAGTTCTTGCAAAGGCGCTGGGTAGGCCTATTGGCTGTTCTTTTTAAATGGGTTTGTCGTCGGCGCCATTAGCATGACTCCCGTGACAATGGCGGCTGTCACTCTCGCTGTCACTCTCGCTGTCACTGTCATCGTCACATCATTAGTCGTAGGTGTTATGATTGTGATTATCATTATCTAATTTAATTTATTATTATATTGATGCGCGGGATTTTTTTTCTCGTTTATTTCTTCTTATCAATTCTTGTAAATCGTTGTAGGGTTTTATAATTAGTATTATTATTGTCATATTAGTGTTCTGATTATCATAATTATTTTTCAATTCCTCTCCTAAAGCATCTATCGCTTTATTACGATCATATTTGTCGTAATATTTACAATTTTCATTTTTTTTATTATTAATTTAGCTCTGATTATCATAATAATGATAGAATAGTGGCAGCAATGGTAATAAAAGTATTAATAAAAATATGATATTGATACTTGATTCGGCTTACGTCACTAGGGGCTAGGATGCCAAAACAATGATAATAATGATGGATAAAAAATGATAATGGTAATGAGGATGGTGATGATGTTGATAATGATAATGATAATAATGATGATAATAATAATAGTAATAATAATAATAATAATAATAATAATAATAATAATAATAATAATAATAATAATAATGATAATAATGATAATAATAATAATAATAATAATAATAATAATAATAATGATAATAATAATGATAGTATTAATAATAATGATAATGATAATAATAAAAATAATAATAATAATAATAATAATAATAATAATAATAATAATAATAATAATAATAATA
>NC_091552.1:44429397-44431897 GCF_042767895.1 Penaeus vannamei
CATCACTAAAACAATAAAAATAACACAGTACCATACCTAAAACAAAGTAGTTACGGCCTTAGATAAAAGAAAATAATAATTCCCCTGGCGGCATCTGGCACCGAGCGCCGTCCCCAGTGCGCAGATGCGACCAAGGAAATCAGGAGCTGTCGCAAACTGCCATTTTCTCGGTGAACTTACATGCTGTTTAGCATACGCGGCATACACACCCCACTGTGATCTCGCCTCCACTTGGACATTGGACTAGACCTGTGATAGTTAAACCTGTTAATTAGTGGCTCAGTGGAAAGAAAAGCTCACACAAGCGAGGTAATTATTGAAAAAAATAGTGTTCTTAAATCTCAGGCTTTCGGCTCGCTGCGTCGAACGTCAATTTCTCGCAAACATTATATCGAAAACAAAGGTAAGTTATGCTTTTTTGAAATTGGGTCCGACATATTTTTCCCCCTTTTTTAAAACTTTATTTCGAGAATTGTGACTTTTTTTGTGATTGTTTTTGGAGACCTTCCTTCTGGTGATCTCAAAAGTGGCTGAGAAATAGAGGTAAAGAACAGAATATTTCGAGCAAAGGACGTGAAAAATAAACCAATTTACGATGATAGATTTATTGATTATATGACACGAAGGGATGTCTGGTGCGCTACGCATATTTCGCAAAAAATGAGTATTATTCCTATATTCTATCTATTATTTATGTTGTTTGATCATTTTAAAATATATATCATCTAGTTTTCAAAATTTGAAGAGTAGGAACTCGAAACATGAGAAACTATAAAGAAATAAATGTTGTGATTATACACATGAAGCAATCAATTATATTCGTATGTAGATATTTATAATTGTATATGGGTTTGTTCAGTATATAATATATACAGTATACTTGTACATATGTATATATATATATATATATATATATATATATATATATATATATATATATATATATATATATATATATATATATATATATGTATATATGTATTTATGTATGTGCGTTTATATTTATTTATCTATATGTAATATTATACATGTATATGTAGCATATCTAATGATATTATGACATATAGAACACAAAGCAATGCGAACTTATAAAACTTATAATGTGCTTAGATAGATATCAGAATTATGCGCGTTTTCTGTACTGAATGTCAAAAATTAGTAAAGTACAAGTTAGATAGAATCAACTCAAAAATATAAGTAAAAAATGCGCACTATGTTATTAGAGAAAATATATATATATTCTTTTTTACTGAAGGTGTGTAGTTTTTATAAATTCAGTCTAATGGAAAGTCTGCGCACATATTTTCCCTTCAGTGTTGTAGAATCATATTTGTCATATTTTGATGCTTCAGTTATTAGGCTCAGGAGAGTAATGGTCTTTTCGCTGCGCTTGTTCTCTCACTCTAGTTCAGTCAACAGTTAATGTTCTCATGTTTCCGGCCGCCCGCAGCAGTCGGCGTGGGCGTGGAGGCACAGCGGCGGCGGGCGGCGTGAGGGCATGGTGAATGCCCCCCGCTGGTGACGTGCCCTCCCCCCCCTCCCCTCCCGCCATGATGGACCGAGGCACCGTGCATGTGTCGGCGCCTTCCCTGCACGCCCACGCCCACATGACGGCCCTGACGGCGCCCTCGCTGCCCCAGCGCTCGCCCTTCGCGATCCAGGAGCTGCTGGGCCTCGGCTCGCAGTCGGACTCCCCGCCCGCGCCGCCCGCGTCCTCGTCCTTCGGCGCCGGGGGGTCCCTGGGGGCGGCGCCCCACCTGCTCTACTCCCGCCACGCCGCCCTCGCCGCCCACCAGCAGCACTCCCTCTTCCCCGACTCCCGCCATGTGTGGATGAACCATGCCCTTCTGCCCGGCATGGGCATGGGCGGCCTGGGGGCGCCTGTCACGCCCGTCACCGTCAGTAGCGGGATGCCCTCCATGCTGGGCCTCAGACACGACGCCCACGCGCCCCCGCCCGACGCCCACAGTCCAGGTAAGCCATACCATCTGCAGGAAAAGATACCTTTTAGTGCACAGTCATCCCCGCACGAGGCGGCGCGAGAGGCGTCGGCCGGCGGAGGGCAGGGCTGCGCGCCCGCCCGCCCGCAGCCCACCGATAGACCAAGAGAAAATAGAGACCGCGAAAAAATGCAATAATAACCCTGCGAATTGGGGCGGCGCACTCGACTCCATCGCAGGCGAGGTCTCCTCCGCCGGTCAAGGGAGTCGATTTATCACACGCAAATTCACACTAATTGACAGTCGCGCAGGAGTCCGCGGCAAGCAGGTGAGCGGACACACCTGGCGAGACGCGACGGACGCCTCCATTGAGCGCCGCAAGATAGATTGCTCTTATCGATTTCATTCTGATGGACATGATAGTATTGCCGAAAAGGTGGGTATGTCTGCCTTTTTTTTTTTTTTTTTTTTTTTTTTCTTAAGGAGCGCCATATATCACTGTGACAATTTGCGTGGATCTATAACAAGAGAATTTTGTCTATTTTTCGAGCTGTTTATTT
>NC_091552.1:44436897-44439397 GCF_042767895.1 Penaeus vannamei
ATAATAATAATAATAATAATAATAGTAATGATGATAATAATAATGATAATGATAATGATAATAATAATGAAAATGATAATAACAAAATGAATAACAAAATGACAATAATGATAGTAATAATTATGATAACAATAACAATGGTAATAATAATAATAATGATAATAATTATAATGATAATGATGATGACAACAATGCTAACAATCATGATTGTAACAATAAAATTAATGATGATAATAATGGTAATGATAATAATGCTGCTGCTGATGATGATAATAATTATAATAATAATAATAATAATAATAATAATAATAATAATAATAATAATAATAATAATAATAATAATAATAATAATAATAATAATAATAATAATAATAATAATAATAATAATAATAATAATAATAATAATAATAATAATAATAATAATAATAATAATAATAATAATAATAATAATAATAACAGTAATAATGATAATAATAATAATGATAATAATAATAATAATAATAATAATAATAATAATAATAATAATAATAATAATAATAATAATAATAATAATAGTGACAAAGATAATAATAATATTAAGAATAATAATAATAACAATGATAATGATAGTAATAAAGATAACAATATTAGTTATTGGTTTTCCTTTACTTTTTATGATTATTGATGTTACTGATGTTATTATAACTTTCTAATATTACTTATTTCATTATCGATATTTCTATTATCATTAATATTTTGAATATTATTACTACTATTACAGTTATTATTTTCAGTACTATTGTTACTATTATTATTATTAATACTATTGTCATTATTATTAGTAGTAGTATTACTACTAACATTATTATTATTATTATTATCATCATTGTTATTATTATTGTTGTTGTTATTATTATCATTATTATTATCATTATTGTTATTACTATTATTATTATTATTATTATTATTATTATTATTATTATTATTATTATTATTATTATTATTATTATTATTATTATTATTATTATTATCATTATTAATATTACTATTATTATTCTCATTAATATTCTTATCATTATTATCATTATAGTAATAATGATAATGAAGTTACTACAACTAATGATAATAATAACGATAATGATAATAATAATGTTAATTTATAATAATGATATTAATAATATTAATGATAATAATTCATATCGTTATTGTTACTATTATCATTTTTGTTATTATTACCCCTATTATTATTGTCCTCATTATTATTACTGTCATCATAGTTACTTTTATTATCATTTTATTATCATATATATTGTTACTATTACTATTACTATTACTATTACTGTCATCATAATCAATATCATCATTAGTGTTGTTATTATCATTATTTTATTATTATTATCATTGTTATCATTTTCATTATTGTTACCATACTCAATGTTATCATTATTACTATTATTGGAATTACCATTACTAATATTATCCTTTTTATATCATTATATTTTTTATCATTATCATTGCTATTGATGTTATTCTCATAATTATTACCATTATCTTTTAGATTATTGTTATTCTCATTATTGTTCATATGGATATTATCATTAGTGTTATTAATGTTAGTAAGATTATCCTTGTTATTATCATTGTTATTATTACTATTATCATTACCGTTGTTATTATTGTTATTATCATAATTATCGTTATCATCATAATCCTTATTAGTAACATTGATATTGTTACTTTTTCGTTGTTGCTCTTGTTATAAACATTAGCACTTTGCATTTTTATCCGTAGAATTATCATAATTTTTATTCTATTTCTTCGAGATTATTACTGTTATTGTTATCATTATAGAACAACTTCCACTACTTCTACGACTAGTGCTATTAAATACATCGCTATTAGTTGCTATTATTACATTTACTCCTATCCATATCTTTACTGTCACCACCATTATTTTTATCATGATTATAATAATAACTAGGATAATGCTTATATATATTGTTATTATCACTGCTGTTCTAACTATTATGATATCTATGCTTGGTCTTGCTAAGTATCATTATCGCTTGCAACGTCATAATGAGAATCATCCATATTTAATATCATTATTATCGTTGTCATCGTTATTCTCATCTTTATCATTGTTTTTATCGGCGCTTTCGTTATCATTTCTACTTTATCATTTTTACGTCGTTGCTATCTCTGTCATTTATCATTATCTTGAGAGAGAGAGAGAGAGAGAGAGAGAGAGAGAGAGAGAGAGAGAGAGAGAGAGAGAGAGAGAGAGAGAGAGAGAGAGAGAGAGAGAGAGAGAGAGAGAGAGAGAAAGAGAGAGTGAGAGAAAGACAAAGAGAGAGAGAGAAACAAAAGAAGAGACAAAGAAAATAAAAAATTTAATGTACTTCTTTTTAAAAATTCTGAAAGTGATAAGATAAAACGCACAAGAAGACACAACGTCCCCCTTAAAAGAGCCGAACGGAAAGCGGCAAATGACAAACACGGAAAGAAAGAAGAGGATGCA
>NC_091552.1:44456897-44459397 GCF_042767895.1 Penaeus vannamei
ACGCACACACTCGGCGGCCTCGGACCCGCACCCTGGCTCGAAAACCTCTCTCGCGGACGGACGGACGACCTCGCGCTGACCACGACGACCTCGCTCCCGACGGAGGCCGCGAAGGAGACGACGAAGGGTGAAGACGTGGGTGTTGTGCGGTTGATGGGGCTCGCGGAAGGTAACTGGCGTGAGAGAGGGTGTGAAGACCTTCGCCACTTCTGCTACGGGCATTCACACTCGCGGCACAAAGGGGAGCACCCGCCGGCTAGTACCTGGGCTCCGGGCGGCCGAGGGGGAGGGCGAAAGGGTGTGTGTGTGTGTGTGGGGGGGAGGATGCCGCGACACCCACACACACACACCCACTACACACACGATCAACAACACATGCAACCCTCTCTCTCTTTCTCTCTTTCTCTCTCTCTCTCTCTCTCATTCTCTCTCTTTCTCTCTCTCTCTCTCTCTCTTTTACACACACATACACCTACAACCCCTTATTTGGTGGATATCTGGTTTGGCTTCGTCTTTTATCACTCGGAAGTCTCTCTCTCTCTCTCTCTCTCTCTCTCTCTCTCTCTCTCTCTCTCTCTCTCTCTCTCTCTCTCTCTCTCTCTCTCTCTGCTGTCACGTATCCACCTTCAGCAAGCACGCGTTCCCTCTGCTTTGAGGAGGAGAAGCAAGGCAAGCAACAAGCACGAGACGAGTAGAGAGCGGGGTGAGGGTTTCTCTCTCTGCGGCGGGACACATAGCCTGCATTTCGGCTTCCAAATTAGCTGTCATTAGTAGGCTTAGACCAATCACGGGTTAGGGGCACACACAATGTACCCGGGGCTGTTCCCTCTCTCTCTCTCTTTTTCTCTCTTCTCTTTCTCTCTCTCTTTCGTTGTCTCTTTTCTCTCTTTCATGTGGTCTCTCGCACTCTATTCATGTTCTCTCTCTCTCTCTCCCTGTCTGTCTGTCTGTCTCTCTCTGTCTGTCTGTCTGTCTGTCTCTGTCTCTCTCTCTCTCTCTCTCTCTCTCTCTCTCTCCCTCCCCCCCCCCATATCTGTCTCTCTCTCTCTCCCTCTCTATTTCTCTCTTTCTCTCTCTCTCTCTCTCCTCTCTCTCTCTCGTGCTCTCTCTCTCTCTCTGTTTCTCTTTCTCTCTCTCATTTCACTTCTTTCTCTTTCTCTTCGTTTTCTGAATCGTCTTCTTTTCCTCCTTCTCCTTCTTCGTCCTTTTCTTCATCTTTTTCTTGACCTTCTTCTTCGTCTTCTCCTTTTCATCCACCTATTCTTCTTTGTCTTCTCTTTCTTCTTCTTCTTCTTCTTCTTCTTCTCTTTCTTTGCCTTCTTCTTCTTCTTCTCTTTCTTCGACTTCTACCTCTTCCTCTTCACTTCCTGTTCTTGTTTTTTTACTCCTCCTCATTCTTCTTTTCTGTTTCTCTCTGCTTATTTTTTCTTTAGCTTTGTCTTGTCGTTATTCTTTACTTTTATCATGATTTTTTGGTTTCTCTATATCTACTTAATATTTCTCTTCTATCTATTTTATCTAATCCAGTCTACATAGTTATATATACAGTATATATCTATGTAGTCGTAGATGGGTGTCTCCATCCTCATCTAGTCCTCCACCCCTTCTCTTCCTCGTCCTCCTTAACACACCTCGTCTTCCTTCTCCTGCTTATCTTCCTCCTCCTCTTGCTCCTCCTTCTCCTCTTCCTCGTCTTCATTCTCCTGCTTCTCTTCCTCTTCCTTCTCTTCCTCTTCTTCCTTCTCCTGCTTCTCTTCGTCCTCCTTTCCCTCTTCCTCGTCTTCCTCCTCCTTCTCCTCCGTCTTCCCCTTCTCCATTCTCCCCCTCCTCCCTTCCCTTCCCTTCGCCCCACCCCCTGCTTCCTCCTCCCTGCCTCCTTCCTTCTCTCTCCCTTCACCTCCCTCCCCCCTTCCTCCTCCCTTCCCCCCTCCTCTCTGCCTCCTCCTTTCTCTCTCCCTTCACCACCTCCCCCTCCCCCTGCCTCCCCCCTCCGCCACCTCCCCCAGCTGGCTCCGTCGTCGGCAGCTGGAACATCGGATGCACAACCCGACGCCCTGGGAGTAATCAAATAAGTTAATGAGTAGTTATTGCTGTAAGAGGGTCTTATTAGCACTAATTGTCGCCGCGCCTGATGGCCGGATTGGATAAAGCCGCCGAGGGGAAAGGGTTATTAATTGATTGCGTGGATTAATCAAGGCGACACCTGCGATTGTCGGGTTTTATCAGGTATTTTCTGATTGCTTCGACCTCCGCTACCAATTGGAGAGGAAATACACACTCACGTACACATACACGCGCGCGTACATACACACACACACACATACAAACACACACACGTGTCTGTGTATGCATGCATAATGCGTGTGTGTCCATGTTTTTTTTTTTATATGAATACATACTGGTTTGTCTTTTGGGAGATTGGCAGTGTACTTGAGTGTCCCATTTCATTGTAAATTCTTCCTATTTTTCCTCTTATTCCTATTCCAGTTCCTTTTTCTTT
>NC_091552.1:44476897-44479397 GCF_042767895.1 Penaeus vannamei
TGAAAGTATTTAATCCGGGTTAATTTATTATTGTTTTATTAATTACGGTGTTCGTTCGTTCTCCCTTGGAAGATATATGAATACAGGATATTTGAATATAGGTATCTATTTTGGCATCTCTCTCATTTTTTTTCAGTTTCGAATTCTCTTTTCTCCTTTCCCTTTTTTTTCTCTTTCCTGGAGGATTTTCTCTCTTCTTAACGCCCTAAAGACGCTAAACCCCGCGCCCCGCCAGCCGTGAGAGCCGGCAGCGTCCAGGTGGGCCGAGCTTTTGACACCGCCGTAAGTTGAGCTTATTACCAAACCGGAAATGACGCAGTGATAATGGCGGCCATGTGTGATACGTCGGGTCCATCTTTGAAACAGAATTTAGCACTTATCCCTCGCGGTGGAATTAGGCGACTTATTGTATAATTGGTCGATTCCGAAATGTTGTACATTATGGAAAATTTCGCGGGGCGGCCAATTAGGACAAAATAATGAAGAGGCGACATGATTCTGCAACATGGCGCGACGCGGGAGTGAATTTCAACCTTATCGCGTCGTATCTCAAGCATCGTATTCCCTTGGTCTATGCCGAGGCGCGTCCGACTAATATCTTAGCATATCGTATTAGAATAAATGGATTTGGCTTAAATCTCTATCCATTAAACTTGGCTTATGATAGTTATCAGAGGCGCGAGAAATAAAAAAATAAAGTTTTACCTGTTAGATCCAGTCACAAAATACCGTTAAGCTCGAATTTCACAATAGACGACATAAATACACACACACATACACACGAATCCAAACAAACGCACACTCATACACACGAAGCCAAAGACACAAACACATACATACGAACCCAAGCACACACATGCACACGAACCCAAACACACACACACACGCATACACACGAACCCAAACACACACACACACACAAACACAAATACACAAACACACACACACACGAACCCAAACACACACACACACATACACACAAACTAACCCAAACACACACACACGCACACACACTACAATACGAAAACCATAATAAAAGATTATCCAAACAGAATTTGTCTCGATCTACGTAGAAGAAAATCCACACTATTCTCAAGACTGTTGCCAGGTGCACAGGCGAGTTAATTACACCTGTTATTCAATTATTCAACTACTCTCCTTATTTTTTCCTGACAGCCTGTGACGTCTCAAGCACAATTATCTTGAAAATGTTAATTGCTTGTCGGGGAAGTAAAAAAGGATAATAGGATATATGCAGTCTGGTAATCTACGGTATTTTGTCATAAATTTTGCTTCTCTTTTGCAGGCAATTGGGTAAAATTGGATATATTTGTGCGTTTTTTTATTTTTACGCTTTACGTATGTTGGATATATATTTTTTTTCTTTACTTTTCTCTCGAATAGATCGTTTGGTTATTGAAAATTTATGCCATGTAACATTCTGTGATTATTATAATTTTCAAGAAAATTAAAGACACAAATATCCAGTCTACATTTTTTTCTCTCTCTCCCTCCTTTCTTTCTCTCTTTCTTTCCCACCACACCTTCACCTCCCATACCCCCTCCTACCCCGGCCCCATGACCCCCTCACCCCCCCCCCCCCCTCTACCACCCCAGCAATTAGTGGTATTGTTGTTGGTAACTGACAGGCATCGGTAGCGCCATCTCTTCCTCTAGCGGCAGGACACTGAACTACTTAATGAGATAGCATTGGGATATATTATTTCGTAATATGCTAATGTCTTCTCTACGAACGTCTACATTTAAGCAGATTATTGATTGGCAGATGGAGATGTTCGGAGGAGATATCGAGTCCGTGAAAGTTAATGGCTGATATATCCTGACAAACGAAAGGAGGGAGGGAGGAGGGGGGAGGGGGGGGAGGAGGGAGGAGGGGAGGGGGGAGGAAGGGGGTGGGAGGGGTCTTTGTCACGTCAAGGAAGGAAGGAGGAGGGAGTCATGCCGTGTCAACAGAAGGAAAAAAAAACGAAAATGATTCGCCATTGTGTATTTTGGGATCACTTTTTTTTTATCCTTAATCTTCATGTGGAAAAAAATATCAAGCATTAAATAGGAGAGAGAGAGGGAGAGAGAGAGAGAAAGAAAGAGAGATAGAACTAAGATAGATAAATCGACAGAGAGAGAGAGAGACAAAGAAAGAAAGAGATAGAAATAAGATAGATCGACAGAGAGAGAGAGACAAAGAAAGAAAGAAAGAGAAAGATATATCGAAAAATAGACATATAGATCAACAGAGAGAATAAAAAAAAATAACCCATAAAAACACATTCATTTTTGATAATACCAATTTCCCGAATATTGTAAGGGACCTCTGACCTTTTCACAGCTGATCCATAGACCGCCTCATAAGCCACGCCTATTTGTTCTTCATGGAATAATACAGATGATGGATCTTATAGGCTCTTGAATCAACTTTTTGTAAATATTCATTTGGAGGCGAGTAATGGCGATGGGAGTTGTCAATACGTCATTTTTCATT
>NC_091552.1:44496897-44506897 GCF_042767895.1 Penaeus vannamei
CCATTCCCTTCGAAGAAGAAAGAGAATAGAGAAAGAGAGAGAGAGAGAGAGAAGGAGAGTCTTAATTCACTCTCCATTCCCCTCGAAGAAGAAAGAAAAGAGAGAAAGAGAGAGAGAGAAGGAGAGTCTCGATTCACTATCCATTCCCCTCGAAGAAGACAGAAAAAAAGAGAAAGAGAGAGAGAGAGAAGGAGAGTCTCGCTTCACTCTCCATTCCCCTCGAAGAAGACAGAAAAAGAGAGAAAGAGAGAGAGAGAGAAGGAGAGTCTTAATGCACTCTCCTTTCCCCTCGAAGAAGAAAGAAAAAGAGAGAAAGAGAGAGAGAGAAGGAGAGTCTCGCTTCACTCTCCATTCCCCTCGAAGAAGAAAGAAAAAGAGAGAAAGAGAGAGAGAGAGAAGGAGAGTCTCAATGCACTCTCCTTTCCCCTCAATATGGCTTCTTCACCCTACCTCGCCCGGCTGTTCGGAATGTCACACAATTATATGAATTTTCAAACAGCAATTACAGGCCAAAGTCGGCTCATGTGTGGATGATGATAATGGCTTGTGTTGTTAAAGGAGATAGGGAGAGGAAGAGGGAGGGAAAGGAGAGGAAGAAGGAGGGGAAGAGGGAGGGAAAGGAGGGGAGGGAGGGAGGGAAGGGGAGGGGAGGGAGGGAAAGAGAGAGGAGGGGAGGGAGGGAAAGGGAGAGGAGGGAAGGAGGGAAAAGGAGGAAGAGGGGGAGGGAGGAAAGAGAGGGGGAGGGAGGGAAGGGAGGGGGAGGGAGGTAGGGGTTGGGGTGGGAGGGAAAGGGGAGACGTGTAAGGGGAAAAAAGAGTCGTTTCCCGGTCTCTAACCTGCATAGCTCCCCTCACGTCCCTACCCCATACCACCTTTCCCCAAACCCTTCCTCCTTTCCCAACCCTCCCTTCCTCTCCCCAACCCTCTCCCTCCCTCCCTTCACCCCTCCCTCCTATCCTCAACCCTCCTCCTTCTCAACCCTTCCCTTTCCCCAACCCCTTCCCTCCCCTCCCTCAACCTCCCCTCCTCTCCCCAAACCCTTCCCTTCCCCATCACCCATCCCTTTCCCCAACCCCTCCCTCCCTCCCCCACCCCTCCCTATCCCCTAGCCCCCTCGCGAAATAGGGCGTGCGTTCCGTAGACTTCGAACCCCGGTCCCTCTGCCTGAGTGACGCGGAGAGAGAGAGAGAGAGAGAGAGAGAGAGAGAGAGAGAGAGAGAGAGAGAGAGAGAGAGAGAGAGAGAGAGAGAGAGAGAGAGAGAGAGACAGAGAAGAGAGAAAGAGAGAGAGGGAGAGAGAGTGAAAGAGACAGAGAGACAGAGAGAGAGAGAAAGAAAGAGAGACAGAAAGAGATACAGAGAGACAGAGAGAGAGAGAGAAAAGCGAGGACGGGGAGAGTGAGGGAGTGAGGGAGTGAGGGTGTGAGGGAGTGCGAAGGGAACGCTTTAAGAAACAAAGCGCAAGGGTGACACGTGACACAAGGGTGAGGGTAGGACGGCACATTTGCGGGGGAAGCGAGAGTTGAGTGAAGTGTGAGGCGAGAGTTGAGTGAAGTGTGAGGCGAGAGAGGAGAGCGTTTGAAGCGAGAGAGGAGAGCGACTGCCATTATTATTCTACTATCATATTACCATCATATTATCATCATTATTATATCTAAAGCAATATTGTTATTAAGATAATGACTGTAGTGTAATGATAACTAAAGTGATAGAAGGAGCAGTGATATTGAAGATAATATCTATGATATATAATAACAAAGATGATAATGAAGATAATGACGATATCAGGGTAATGGCAATAATGATAATAATTGCTGATGATGATTGGTAAGAATGACAGCGATAATGATAATAAAAATAACATCAATGTTGATATTGATAATACTGCTACTACTTCTTATAACAGTAATGATAATGATAATGAAAGTGACAACAATTATCATGATAACAATGATAATCGTAATAGTAATAACAATGAATAATAATGATACGAATAATAATAATGACGATAACAACAATATCAACAAAAAAAATACCACAACCAATAACAACGCAATCAACAACAACACCAAAGTCAATGATAACAAAAATAACAAAAAAGAAAACAAACGACACACGACATTCCAACAGCAAACTACCCACAAACAAACAAACAAACAAACAAACAAAGAAGGCCTCAGTCAACCACAATTCGTCCGCCCCCAATTAGGCTCCTTGGCTCATTATCCTCAGCCCAATTGCATATCAAAATCGACGACTGAAATAAGAAGAAAAAAAAAGGGAGAGAGGGAGATAAAAGATTATATTGTTGCCGGGGAGAAGAAAGAGATAGAGAGGGGGGGAGAGGAGGGAAGGAGGAGGGAGGGGAGAGGAAAGAATGAGAGGGGGAGAGGGAGAGGGAAAGAATGAGAGGGAAAGAGAGAGAGAGAGAGAGAGAGAGAAAGAGAGAGAGAGAGATAGGGATAGACAGACAGATAGAGAGAGGAGGGATGGGTAGTTAAAGAAAGAGAGAGAGGGAGAGGGAAAGAGAGAGGCGTACAGACAGATAGATGAAGAAAGAGAGAGAGAGAAACCGTGATAAAAGACCGAAAAAAGGATAACGATTATCAATAATTACCTTTGACGCTAATGATTACCTCGAAATTACCTTTCTGATTACCTGCGAACAGCTGATCTATCTCTCTTCGAATATCAAACACCGATTTTGCCAATAATTAAAGTCGAGGAATATGCTAATGATGAAGATATTAGGTTTTAGATTTCAGGCGAGGGGAGGGACTGAGGGGAAGGAGGGACTGAGGGGAAGGAGGGACTGAGGGGAAGGAGGGACTGAGGGGAAGGAGGGAGGAGAGGGAGGGGAGGGACTGAGGGGAAGGAGGGACTGGGAGGGAAGGGAGGGAAGGAGGGAAGGACTGAGGAAGGAGGCTGAGGGAAGGGGAAGGGACTGAGGGGGAAGGAAGGGACTGAGGAGTTAATGGAGGGACTGAGGGGAGGAGGAGGGAAGGACTAAGGGAGAGGGAGGGGAGTGAAGAGGGGAAGGAGGCTGTGAGGGGAAGGGAGGGAGGGACTGAGGGGAAGGAGGGAGGAGAGGGAGGGGAGGGACTGAGGGGAAGGAGGGACTGAGGGGAAGGAGGGAGGGAAAGGGAGGGGAGGGACTGAGGGAAGGGAGGGAATGAAGGAGGCTGTGAGGGAGGGAGGGAGGGGAGTGAAGGAAGGGAGGGAAGGGAGGGAGAGATTGAGGGGAGGGAGGGAGGGGAATGAAGGAGGCTGTGAGGGAAGGGAGGGAGTGAGGGGAGAGACTGAGGGAGAGAAGGGAGGGACTGATGAGAGAGTGAGGAAGGGAGGAAGGTGAAGGGGGAAAATAAGGGTGAGAAAAGAAGGGAGATAGAGGCAAGGAGGAGTGAGGGAGGAGAGATGAGGGAAGAGAGAGGAGGGGAGGGAGTGGTGTGAGGAGAAGCAGTGAGAGCGAAAGTGGAGGGAGGAGCGGAAGGGAGACAGACGCAATACGAAGTGAGGGGAGGGACATGAGGGGAGTGAGGGGAAGGAAGACAGATGCAAAACGGAGTGAGGGGAGAGATATGAGGGCAGGGAGGGAGCGAAGGGTGAGGAGAAACAGAAAAGAAGGGAGGAGGAAGAATAAGCGTGGATGGGAGAAGGAGGGAGTGGGAAGGGAAATAAAGAGAAGAGAAAGGAGAGAGTAGAAGAAATTAATGATTGCTCATGGGTGGCAACAATGATGATAATGATGAGGTAACGCCAACTGCAATGTTAATGACGATAGTAATAATGATAATAACAACAATAATGATAATAATAATGATGATATTAATAATGATAATGATTGTAATGATAATGATAGTATTATCATTAATAATGATAATAATAATAATAATAATAACAATAATAATAATGATAATGATAATAATAATAATAATAATAATAATAATAATAATAATAATAATAATGATAATAATAATAATAATAATAATAATAGTAATAATAATAATAATAACAATAATAATTATGATAATGATAGTAATAATAACAATAATGATAGTAATGATAATAATAATAATGATGATAATAATGATGATAATAATAATAATAATAATAATAATAATGATAATAATAATGATAACAATAATGATAATACCAATAATAATAATAATAATAATAATAATAATAATAATAATAATAATAATAATAATAATAATAATAATAATAATAATAATAATAATAATGATAATAACAATAGTAATAATAATAATGATAACAATAACAGTAACCGCAAAAAGCAGAATGTCTCAATCCGGGACTTTGCGACAAGGTATCTGAAACATGAAAGACTTTTTTTCTTCTTTTTGGCTTTTTGTCTGCTTTCTGCAACGACGATGATTAATTAAAAAACATGGAAGGCGTCAAGGTATTATTCTCTTGAGCTCGCCAGACCTTCCGTGATGTTAATGTTTATCTTTTAATTATCTAACCGATATTGAGGTCTAAATAATCTCCATCTTCCCGTTTTCTTTGGCTCTGACTTCGCTCCGTTTTCTCTTTCTTTCTGTTCCCGTTTTCTATGCGCTTTGACGGGCTTCGCTCTTATGGTTGTCATTATTATGCTTGTATCTTCAGTATTTTCTGAAGGGAATTTAATTATTGTGGTTTTTCTTTTGTTTAGATTTGTATTGATTTTGTCTGCAAAAAAAATGCATAGGTGTTAATACATGATGAACAATATCGAAGAAACTGAATGAATTAATACGCAAACCAGAAATCCCAGCCATGACAATGAACGCCCAACAACAGAAACAAAAACAAAAAAAGGTACAAATAAAAGAATACAAAAAAGGCAAAAGGAGAACAAAAAAGCGGAGAGAGAGGGAGAAAGAGAGAGAAAAAAAAGCATCTTTGGTGGATCTTTGTTTGGAATTTTCGCGCCCAAATGGCTTCTTCGCTCGACTGGTCTCCGGGCGTGAACAAACAAATGACTCGCGATGAGGTCGGAGCGCCGGTGATCACACGCGAGGCGCTGCGCAACACGTCCCTCTTTTCAAAAGTGTGAAGTAGAAAACGATTGCTTGTGTTGAAATCAATAACGATGCAGTGATCACGATTATTCTGCTGGCAAACTAGAGGAGGGGGAGTTAGCAGCTAATCACTTTGTCTTTGCAATAGCCAACCAATCTCTTATATTGGATGCCTTCTCTCCCCTCCCTCCCTGCACCCCCTCCTACTCCTCCCTCCCCTCCCTCCCCTCCCCCGCCTCCACTTCCCCCCCTCCCTCCCTTCCTTCCTCCTCACCTTCCCCCTCCCCTCCCCACCCCCCACACCCCTTCATGGAACTCTAATCACACTGCACAAGAAGTTGACAGACTGCACTGATAATAGCCTTCATGCAGATCATTCAATCTTCCCCGCCGCGATTGGGAACATTTCGCGTGCCGGACGATTCGCTGTGGCTTCGCTGATTATGCGGGCGCGACATGCAGGCCCCGCGCCAACACCAACACCAACACCAACACCAGCGCCTACTTTGCTTGCGCTTGCGGGGGGGGGGGGAGAGAAGGGAAGGAGAGTGTGCATTTGCTTGTAAATTTTTGTGTGTATAAATATACATATGCGTGGATATTCATAAAATTGTGTATGTAGTTTATATCAACCTGCAACTGCAACAACACCAGCGCCATCTCTGCTTGTGCCTTGGAGGGGGGGGGGGGGGAGAAGGGAAGGAGGGTGTGCATTTGCTTGTAAATCTATGTGTGTATGAGTATACGTATGCGTGAATGTTCATAAAATGGTGTATGTAGTTTATATCAACAAGCAACTGCATCAACACCAGCGCCATCTATGCTTGCGCTTGAGGGGGTGGGGGTGGGGGGAGAAGGGAAGGAGGGTGTGCATTTGCTTGTGAGTCTATGCGTGTATGAGTATACATATACGTGAATATTCATAAAATGGTGTATGTAGTTTATATCAACAAGCAACTGCAACAACACCAGCGCCATCTCTGCTTGTGCTTGGAGGGGGGGGGGGGGAAGGAGGGTGTGCATTTGCTTGTAAATATTTGTGTATATAAGTATACATATGCACTGATATTTATAAAATGGTGTATGTAGTTTATATTAATGTGAATATAAATACATATACAAATATGTGCATATGTATGTGTGTGTGTGATCTATGTATGAATATGTGTAAGCATATATATGTATGTATATGTTGTATATGAACATATGTAAGTAGACAGTTAGATACAGAGATAGATGCTGTGTCTGTGTAAACCGTATGTGTTTTTGTATGCATGCAAGTATACATGTAAAAATGTGTATATACACCTTGTATCTATCTATAGATCTATCTATAGACTGACAGATAGATATATCTATATACCGACATATGTGTATATTTATGTGTACATGTGCGCATACATACACACATACAATAACCACACCACAACAGCTACAACTTCCCCTCAACACCAACAGTAGCGATACGCATCCCCTCCCCCCCTTCTCCCTCCCCCCTTCCCCTCCCTCCCCTCCTCTCCCCTCGTCTTTTCTTTTCTCTCTCCTCCTCACTCCTTCCCTCCATCGTCCCCTGTCGCTCTCCCCTCTCCCCTCTCCCCACTTCCTTTCCCCTTCATCTCCCTCTATCATCTCCCTCTCTTCTCCCCTCGTCTCCCATCCTCCCCCTCCCCTCTCTTCCCCATTTCTACTTCCCCTCTTCCCATTCCCATCCTCTCTTCCCTCCTCTCTTCCCCTCATCTCCCTTCCCTGCCTCTCCCCATCATCTATTCTTTTCCTCCTCTTCTCTCCCTTCCCTTCCCTTCCCTTCCCTCCCCTCCATCCTTTTCACTCCTTTCCCCTCCCCACCCCTCCCCTCTCCTCCTCTTCCCATCCTCCACTCTTTCCCTCCTCTCCTCTCACCCCTCCTCTCTTCCTCTACCCCCCTCCCCTCCCTTCCCCTACCCTGCCTTCCCCTGCTTTCCCCTCCCCTGCCCTCCTCTTCCCTTCCCCTCCCCTTCCTTCCCCTCTCTTCCCCTCCTTTCCCCTCCCTTCCCCTCCCCTTCCTTCCCCTCTCTTCCCCTCCATTCCTCTCCCCTCCCTTCCTCTCCCTTCCTCCTCCCGTCTCTTCCCCTCCTCTCCTTTCCCCTCTCTTCTCCTCTCCCTCCCTTCCCCTCCCCTCCCCTCCCCTCCCCGAAGCACACATATCCGTACCTCACAAAGTACAAAGCTAATAAAACCGGACATTTTCCCTAATGGAAACCGCACATTAATGGAGCGAAACCGTTTTTCTTTTTCACTTTCTTTCTTTCTTTCTTTCCTCTTTTTTATTTTCTAGTTTTTTTGTTTTTTTTCTATTTTTCTTTTTTCTTTTTTTTTGTATATAATTATGGGTGTTTGGGGTTACGGGGGGGAGTGGGTGGAAAGGTGGGTGGGAGGGGTTGGAGGTGTGAGTGTCTGGGGGGGGGGGTAGAGTGGGAGGGGTGGGAGGGTGGGCGGGTTGGAAGAGTGGGCGGGTTGGAAGGGTGGGCGGGTTGGAAGGGTGGGCGGGTTGGAAGGGTGGGCGGGTTGGAAGGGTGGGCGGGTTGGAAGGGTGGGCGGGTTGGAAGGGTGGGCGGGTTGGAAGGGTGGGCGGGTTGGAAGGGTGGGCGGGTTGGAAGGGTGGGCGGGTTGGAAGGGTGGGCGGGTTGGAAGGGTGGGCGGGTTGGAAGGGTGGGCGGGTTGGAAGGGTGGGCGGGTTGGAAGGGTGGGCGGGTTGGAAGGGTGGGCGGGGTTGGAAGGGTGGGCGGGTTGGAAGGGTGGGCGGGTTGGAAGGGTGGGCGGGGTTGGAAGGGTGGGCGGGGTTGGAAGGGTGGGCGGGGTTGGAAGGGTGGGCGGGTTGGAAGGGTGGGCGGGTTGGAAGGGTGGGCGGGTTGGAAGGGTGGGCGGGTTGGAAGGGTGGGCGGGTTGGAAGGGTGGGCGGGTTGGAAGTGGGTGGGCGGGTTGGAAGGGTGGGCGGGTTGGAAGGGTGGGCGGGTTGGAAGGGTGGGCGGGTTGGAAGGGTGGGCGGGTTGGAAGGGTGGGCGGGTTGGAAGGGTGGGCGGGTTGGAAGGGTGGGCGGGTTGGAAGGGTGGGCGGGTTGGAAGGGTGGGCGGGTTGGAAGGGTGGGCGGGTTGGAAGGGTGGGCGGGTTGGAAGGGTGGGCGGGTTGGAAGGGTGGGCGGGTTGGAAGGGTGGGCGGGTTGGAAGGGTGGGCGGGTTGGAAGGGTGGGCGGGTTGGAAGGGTGGGCGGGTTGGAAGGGTGGGCGGGTTGGAAGGGTGGGCGGGTTGGAAGGGTGGGCGGGTTGGAAGGGGTGGGCGGGTTGGAAGGGTGGGCGGGTTGGAAGGGTGGGCGGGTTGGAAGGGTGGGCGGGTTGGAAGGGTGGGTGGGTTGGAAGGGTGGGTGGGTTGGAAGGGTGGGTGGGTTGGAGGGGTGGAAAGGAGAGGAGATGGGTGGGTTGGGAGGTGGGGTGGGAGGGGTGGGTGGGTGGGAGGAGGTGGGTGGGTGGAGGTGGGTGGGAGGGGTTGGAGGTGGTTGGGAGGGGATGGTTGGAGGAGTGGGTGGGTGAGGTGGCTGGAGGAGGTGTGTGGGGGGGGGGGAGTTAGAATGGGTAGGTGGAGGTGGGTTGGAATGGTGGGCCAAAGGGTGAAGAAAAGATGGTGGGCGGAGATGAGTTGGAACGATGATCCGAGAAGGAAGACGGTGGGTCATGGGTGAAGAAAGGAAGTGGGCGAAGGAGAACTGGAATAGTGGGTCAGAGGGTTGAGAAGACGGTGGGTGAAGGTGGGTTGGAAAGGTGGGTCAAAGTAGGATAGAGTGGGTATAAAGAAAGAGAGGAAGGTGGGTGAAGGTGGGTTAGAAAGGTGGGTCAAAGGGGTGGGGGAGGGGGGTGAAGAGGTGGGGGGGTGGACGTGGGCGAAGGTGGGTTGCAATGGTAAAGAAGATGATGGATGAGAAACGTGGGTGAATAAAAAAAAGTAAACAAAACAAATGCAAAAATAAATAAATAAATAAATAAAGTACGAAAGAAAGAAAGAAAACAACGATAATAATTCAAAAATAGAACATCAAGAACAGCAAGAAAAACACCTCCGCAGAGAAAAAGTAGGCGAAACAAACGCAAAAATAAATAGATAAATAAATAAAGAAAGAAAACAATGATAATAATTCAAAAATAGAACATCAAGAACAGCAGAAGAACAAAAACAGAGATAGAACAAGGAAGAACAAAAAAATAAATGTTAGGGCGTGTGCTTGCCAACACGTTTCTGTGAGAAGGAAGGAGAAAGATAAACAGATAGATAGAAAGACAGATAGAGAGATATAAGGATAAAAAGATAGTTAGACAGATGGATAAACAGATACATATAGATATTTAGATAAACAGATGAATAGATAAGGAGAGAGAGAGAGAGAGAGAGAGAGAGTCAGTGAAACACACCCACATAGAGAAAGAGAGAGATAGAGAGAGAGAGTCAAAGAGAGACAGACAGAGAGGGAGAGAGAGGAAGAGAGTCACACACACACACACACACACACACACACACACACACACACACACACACACATACAGAGAGAGAGAGAGACCGAGAGACCAAGAGAGAGAGGGAGAGAGAAACCAAAAGAAAAAGAGAGAAAGAGAATATCAAATAAAGAAAAACGATCGAGACATACAGGCAGAGGAAGAGCGCCACCGCCGGAGAGAAAACTTCAAAACGCGAGAATTGCAGCAAGAACACCCCCCTCCCCCTCCCCCTCCCTCCCCCCTCCCCCCTCTCCCGCAAGAGTCTCTTTTAGGACATCAAACTGTCGGAAACGTGGTTGTCTCTCGCTGTCGCTGGCGGGAAGAAGCCATGTTCTTTTTTCTATTTCTTCTTATTATTTTTTCTCTTTCTCTTACTTCTTATTTTTTCTTTTTCTCTTTCTTCTCTTTCCTCTTACTTTCTCTTTCTTATTATTATTACTTTCTCTTTGTTCTTC
>NC_091552.1:44519397-44526897 GCF_042767895.1 Penaeus vannamei
TCATGATGTACCTTCTAGCGATGTGACTATCTAAGATGATGCAGAAATGTGGTTGTGTGATTCTGTGAATATTGTGGCTCTGTGGTGTTGTGACGTTGACGCTGTGGTGTTGTAAGAGGGGGTAAGGGAGGGAGGGAAAGAGGGAGAGAGGGAGGGAGAAAGGAAGAGAAAGAGGGAGGAAGGAAAGGAGGATGGGAAGGAAAGAGGGAGAAAGGATGGGAAAGAAGGAGAAAGGGAGGGAAAGATGGAGAGTGGAAGGGAGGGAAAGAAGGAGAGTAGAAGGGAGGGAAGGAAAGAGGGAGAAAGGGAAAGAGGGAGTGAGAGGAGGGTGTGAGGAAACGGAAAGAGAGGGAGAGAGGGAGGGAAACGGGAAGAGAGGAAGGGAGGGAGGGGGAGGGAGGGCAGAGGTCGGCGGGATGGGGTTAGAGGTGGTGAGTTCAGAGAGATGGCAGAGGGGGGGGAGGAGGGAGAGGAGGGGAGCGTGTGTGGGAAGATGGAAAGAGGGCAAAGGGGATGCCATTTTGTCGGAGGGGAATCCTTATTGTTTTCATTTTCTTTCTCTCTGTCTCTCTCTCTCTCTCTCTCTCCCTCTCTTTCTCTCTCTCTCTCTCTCTATTTATCTCTCTCTCGCTCTCTTTCTATCTCTCTCTCTCTCCACTTTTCCCTCCCCCCCTCACTCTCCCCCTCCTCCCCTCCCCTCCCCATATCCTCCCTCCGTCTCCACTTTTCCCTCTTCCCATCCTCCCTCTCTCCCCATATCCTCCCTCCCTTCTCCTTCCCCTTCCTCCCTCTCCACTTTACCCTCTCCCATCCCTCCCTCCTTCCCCCCTTTCCCTCCTTCATCTCACACCATAAACAACCATAAAACAAACCCATCAAAATCAAGAGGAGGAGGAGGAGGAGGAGGGAGCGAGGGAAGGGAGGAGGGAGGGGGGGTCAGGGGGGGTCACCCCTTAACCGGACCCCCTGCGGCTCGGACCGGAAATGTTCATCTTCCGGAGAAAATCTTATTTTTGTGCAGCGGCCGTTCCCTCGGTGAACACTTGACCATAACACGGGCGGCTATGGTGATGATTTTTATGGTCATCATGTCATGGTGATAATTTTATGGTGATTTTTATGATGATCGTGATATGGTGATTATTCTATGGTGAATTGTATGGTGATTGTTTTAATGAGGATTATCTTATGATGACTGTTTTAATGATTATCTTATGATGATTGTTTTAATGATTATCTTATGATGATTGTTTTAATGATTATCTTATGATGATTGTTTTAATGATTATCTTATGATGATTGTTTTAATGATTATCTTATGATGATTGTTTTAATGATTATCTTATGATGATTGTTTTAATGATTATCTTATGATGATTGTTTTAATGATTATCTTATGATGATTGTTTTAATGATGATTATATTATGGTGAATCTATTCGGGTAATTCTCTTATGGTGATTCTTTTCTGGCGATTCTCTTGTGGCGATTTTGTTAGTGATAATTATGAACCCAGTAGTAGCATTGTATATGATAATAGTAGTAGTCCTAATGATGGTAGAAGTGATATTGATAACGATATGGCGTCAGTAATATAACAAAAGCATCTGTCTCCATTTCTCTCTCTCTCTCTCTCTCTCTCTCTCTCTCTCTCTCTCTCTCTTTCTCTTTCTCTTTCTCTTTCTCTTTCTCTTTCTCTCTCTCTCTCTCTCTCTCTCTTTCTCTTTCTCTTTCTCTTTCTCTTTCTCTCTCCCTCCCTCCCTCCCTCCTCCCTCCCTCCTCTCCCTCTCTCCCTCCCTCCCTCCTTCCCTTCCTCCCCCCCCCTCTCTCTCTCTCTCTCTCTCTCCCTCTCTTCCTCTCTTGCTCTCCCCTCTTCTTCCCCTCTAGTGGTAACATCCGGAAAGCTGCAGGTGAGCTTCCTCTCGTCTTCCCTCTCTCCTCTCCCCTCTCTCCCCTCTCTCCCCTTTCCTCCCTTCCTCTCTTCGCTTGTGTCAGGATGTTGTCTTGGGAAGGGCGCACGTGGGGGGTGGAGGGGACAGGATTGGGGGGAGGGGGGAGGGGGGAGGGGGAGAAGGAGGAGAGGTCCTGGATAGTTACATTTTTATTATTTTATGTGTGTGTGTGTGTGTGTGTGTGTGTGTGTATGTGTGTGTGTATGTGTGTGTGTTTGTGTGTGTGTATGTGTGTGTGTATGTGTGTGTGTTTGTGTGTGTGTGTGTGTGTGTGTGTTGAGGTTGTACATCGGAATACTGTATACTGTATGAATTCCTAGATATAAAATGTTTCGATTCAGATGTTCTTTTGGGTTTAGATTCCCTTCTATTTTTCTCTTCTCTCTTCTCTCTTCTCTCTTCTCTTCTCTTCTCTTCTCTTCTCTTCTCTTCTCTTCTCTTCTCTTCTCTTTCTCTTCTCTTCTCTTCTCTTCTCTCTCTCTCTCTCTCTCTCTCCTTCTCACTCTTTCTCTCTCTCTTCACCTCCCTCCTTCACTCTCTCGCTATATCCCTCTCACTCACCCACTCACTCTATTTATCTGTCTATCTCTCTTTCTCTTCCCCTCTGTCTCTCTCTCTTTCTCTCCTCCTCCCAGCGATTTCAGTAATCCAAAACCCTGTTCCTTGGTTCACATAACCTTTCAGTGGCAGTCTGTTGGTTGGAAGCGCCGCCTCAACTCCCCAGCCTTCAGAATGGAGTTGGTTTCCTCAGTTAGGGAATCCAAGTCCTCTCTCTAAAGCGCCGGGGAGCTGCAACCTCTATGGATCGTTTGTCTTTTGTTTACGACCGATCCCAACCCTCCTTGTGGAAGCCCTGGAGTCTATCGCTTATACCTCGTGCGACCATTTACCTGCACGAGCCTCCGGTCTCTCTGAGGCTGGAGTGGATTAATTAGAGATATCCAGGAGTTAAGAGTGTGAAAACAGCGCCGCTCTTTGTAGCTCGAACGTGAAATATGGACGAAGCTAGCTGGAAGTGTTTGTCGAAGGGGGCCGAGTCCGGGTGGCCGGTAATAGAGCCAATATTGGTCTGTAATTAGGCAGGTTCGTCGACCAATTAGGGTAGCAAGCCGTCTCTCCGCTCGCGTCATACAATATGCCGCCAACTGTACATAAACCGTGGGTAATTGCTGCTTCTATTTCTACTTGTGGAGCGCCTTTTGGAGCGGTGTGTGCGTGCGTGCGTGTGCGTGTGTGTGTTGTGTGTTGTGTGTGTGTGTGCGTGTGTGTGCTGGTCGGCCGAAGCAGGTGAATGCGGACTCGGCAGTCGAGGCTCTCTTTCTCTCTTCTGCTCTTCCCTTCTTCGTTTCTCTGATACTCTTTCTTGTTTTCTTTTTCTTTATTCCCTTTTTTGGTTTCGTGGTTTTCTTATTCTCGTTCTCTCCTTCTCTTTTTTATCTTAAATTCATAGATTTTCTTCTCGTTCTTTTCCAAAGTTTCTTGTCTTTCCTTCATCTGGAACCTTTCTCTTTCTCTGTCTGTCTGTCTCTCTTCTCTCTCACTGTCTGTCTGTCAGTCTCTCTCTCTGTCTGTTTGTCTGTCTGTCAGTCTCTCTGTTTGTCTGTCCATCTCTCTCTCCCTCCCTCCCTCCCTCTCTCTCTCCCTCTCTCTCCCTCTCTCTCCCTCTCTCTCTCTCTCTCTCTCTCTCTCTCTTCTCACTCCTCCTCCCTCCTCCCTCCCTCCTCCCTCCACCTCCTCACCCTCCTTCCTCCCTCCGTCCCTCTCTCCCTCCCTCCCTCCCTCCCTCCTTCTCTTTCCCCTCTCTCTCTCTCTCCCTCTCTCCCTCCCTCCCTCCCTCCCTCCCTCCCTCCCCCCCTCCCTCCCTCCCTCCCTCCTTCTCTCTCTCTCTCTCTCTCTCTCCCTCTCTCTCTCCCTCCCTCCCTCCCTCTCTCTCTCCCTCTCTCTCCCTCACTCTCCCTCTCTCTTCAGGAAATGCCATTTCCAATACGCACCTGATTCTTACTTTTTCTCGTTTTCTCTTTTTCATCCTGTTTCTCTCTTTCCCATTTTCATCAACTTATCTCCAAGATCGATTTCCATACACAGAATTACATCACATTATTTAATTACATTATTTAAAATTATTACATTATTTAAAATACTTACATTATTTAAAATAATTACATTATTTTGATATCATACAAACGGCAACAATAAAAAGCGAAAGTAAAAAAAAAATGCATGTAAAAAGATATGTATAAATAATCCATATAATAACATTATAATAATCATGATAATAAGGTAATTAATCATAATGCATAAAAAACGGTGTTTGAATGCAATGGATAGATAAATTATGTGATTAGAATAGGTAGACTGAGTATTAGATGTGAATATTTTGATACATATATAGGGATATATATATATATATATATATATATATATATATATATATATATATATATATATATATATATATATGTAGATAAATAGATATTCTTATAGATAGATTGATAGATATATATCCCAGTGATCGGTCATAAACCAATCGACAAGAATTCTTTCCAATAACCCTTTGCCTCTTCCTTTTTCTCTCCTTCTCTTCTTCACCCCCCTCTTACTCTTTCTCTCCCCTCTTCTCCACCCTCCTCTTTCTCTCCCCTCTTTTCCGCCCCCTATCCCTCTCCTATTCCTCCATCCCCCCTCTCCTTCCTAACCCTCCCCACCCCCTCCCACCCTCTCTCCAGCTCATTCCAACCCCCCACCACCCCACCCCCAATAGCCCCCACCCACACCCCCAATACCCCCCCCACCCACACCCCCCAATAATCGACCCCCTCCCCCCAATAACCGACCCCCTAACCCCCAAATACCCCCCCACCCACACCCCCAATAACCGACCCCCTCACCCCCCAATACCCTCCGCCTCCCCCCACCACCACCACCCCCCCCCCAAAAAAAAAAAAAAAGTTGCATCATTTAGAAATTCAATTAACTTAGAGCGGGAGTGAAAGCTTATACAGTCTTCAAATACGCGCCTTTGATACCCCGGCTGTGACTATCAAACGCCTACCGGTTCCGTGTTCTTAATCTGCGAGAGATAACGAGTTTTTTTTTTTTTTTTTTTTTTTTTTTTTTTTTTTGAGGGAGGGAGAGGGAGGGGGGAGGGGCCAAGGGGTGTCTCCGTTTTTTTGTTGTTTGTTGTGATTACGGTGATGATAATGACGGTGATGATGATGGTGATTGCGATTAAATTTATGATGATGGCGGTTATGTGATAAAATTAGTAATGGGGGTAATAGTAATGAAGATAAGGATGATTAAATATGATAATAATGATACTAAACAACAACAACAGCAACGATGATAATGATAGTAATAAAATTATAATAATAGCAATATTAATGATGATGATGATGATAAAGACAATAATTAAGATGTTAATAATAACAAAATGATAATGATAATGACAATAATAACAATGATAATGATAATAATGGTAATGATAACTATAACAGTAACAATAATCATGATGATAATAACAGATAATAGAGATAATGATGATGATGATATTGATGATAATAATGTTAATGTAAAATAATGATAATGATGATAATGAAAATAGTAATACTGATAATAAAATTCATAATGAGATGATTATAATAACACTAGTAATAATGATAATGATAACGATAATAGTGATCATAATGATGATGATAATAACAATAGTAATAATAATAATAATAATAACAATGATAATAATGATAATGATAATGATAGCATTAACATGACATTCAAATAAATAAGATAATAATGATAATGATAATAATGATGAAATGACAATTATTATGAGCATAACAATGACAAAACTAATGATAATGAACATAATAAGGATAAGAAGAATAGTGATAATGATATTAGTAATAACAACAGTAGAAGTGATAATGATAATAATGATAATGATAATAATAAGAACAATAAGTGATACTACCAATTATGATGCAAATGGTGATAATGGTGATAATAATGATAATGATAACAGCATATAATAAATATGATAATAATGATGATGATGGTGATAGTAATGGTAATGAAAATGACGATGGTAATAATAATAATGAAGATAATGATAAAAGTAATGATAATAATGATAACAATAATGATAATAATGATAATGATAACGGCAATGATAATAATGATAATGCTAATAATCATAATAGAATAATAATCATGATATCAATAATAATGATAATGATGATAATGATAAAAATAATCATCTTGATCATTCCGTTTCCTCTCCTATTTTTCCTCCTGCTGGTTCCCTCGCTCTTCGCCTGTTCCCCCTTTCGTTAAATTCAACCCTTCATTTCTTGTCTCTCTCCTTTCTTCTCTCTTCCTCTCCCTTTCTCTCCTTCTCTCCACTATCTCTTCCTCCTTTTCTTTATTATCTATATCTGACTAGTTGTCTTTTCCTTTTCCTCTTCCTTCTTTGGTTTTCTTCCTTTTTTTCCTCCTCTTCCGTTTTCACTTTCTCTATTTACTTTCTTCTTCCTCTTTGTCTTCCTCTCCTTCCACCATCCATCTCTTCTTCCTTCTCCTTTCTCCTCACCCTCCTCTTCCTTCTTCTTCCTCTTTCTCTCTCCTCCCTTTTCTGCCTCTCTTCCTTCTTCTTCCTATTACCCCTCTTTCCTTTACACTCCTTCCCTTCCTCCTACCTCCCGCCTCCTCCACCCATCCTCTCTCTTCTTCAGCCCCCTCCCTCCCCTCCCTCCCTTCCCCCTCCCCACCTCTCTACCTCCCCTCCCACTCTCCCCCACCTCTCCCCAATTCCTCTCTACCTCCTCCCTCCCCCTCTTTCCATTACACTCCCTCCCTTCCTCTTCTCCCTCCTTTCACCCCCTCCCCTCCCCCCTCCGCCCCCTTTCCCCACCTCTCTACCTCCTCCCACTCTCCCCTCTTTCCTTTACACTCCTCCCTTCCTCCCTACCTCCCGCCCCCTCCCCCATCCCCTCTCTCTCTTCAGCCCCCTCCCTCCCCCTCCTCACCTCCTCCCTCTCCCTTCACCTCCTTCCGCCTCCCCCTCTCTCTACCTCCCTCCCCACCTCCCTACCTCCCCCCCCACCCTCCCTCTTTTCCCTTTACACTCCTCCCCACCTCACGTCCCTCCCTCCGCCTCCCCCTCTACTACCTCCCTCCCTACCTCCCCCCCCCCCACCCTCCTCTTTCCTTTACACTTCTGTTCGCTGTAGTAATTATGTTTACACCCTCCGCCTCTTGCCGTGCCCGAGCAAATTTTCCAATTGTCGCATCCCCCCACCCCCCACCCCACCCCACCCCCACCCCCCTCGGTAATTTCGGTCTCCAATTGATTTTTCTCCATCTTTTTTCCATTAGAAGGCGATCTTCGGGAAGCCTCTCCTTCTGGAAAAGGCTTCTATTTTTCTTTCTTTCTTTTTTTTTCTTTTGTTCTTTTTTTTTTAAGCCTCTTGTTTCTTCCTTCCTCCTTCTTTCTCTCTTTTTTTATTTTTTTTCTTCATTCTTCTTCTTCTTCTTTTGTGTGTCCTCCTCGT
>NC_091552.1:44534397-44541252 GCF_042767895.1 Penaeus vannamei
TTCTGACACAAATATTACAGTCTGTGTATCCGTGTCTGCGTTTACGTGTATGCCTATGCCTATATTCTTTTCAATGATGGTATGGGAAAAGCGACATCGTTTACCCTTCAGCCCTTGTAAGGAAATATATCAGCGGCTTTCGCGGCTTCGAACGCTGACCAATAAGGCGTTAGATCGAGAAAGAGGTTTCGGATACTACTTCAGCCACAGCGAGGACCCGAAAAGAACTCCATCGGTCTTGAGAAAAGCATCAGCTTCTTACCTATTGAACCCTTTCCTCTAATAAATGAATAAATAAATAGATAAATAAAGAAAGATAGATAGATAGATAAAGAGAGAGAGAGGGGGGGAAAGTGAGAGAGAGAGGGAGGGGGAGTGAGAGAGAGAGAGAGAGGAAGAGATATATATGACAGGAGAGAGAGAAGGGAGAGAGAGAGAGAGAGAGAGAGAGAGAGAGAGAGAGAGAGAGGGAGAGAGAGCAGAGAGAGAGAAAGATCCACGACAAACCTTCAACAACATATCTAAATATTTATCTAATCTTCCATGTCTATGAATAATCTGAAATGAGCTTCACCTTGAAAGTGGTCCGTCTACTTCCATCAAGATTTAAAAGATGGGTGTTTAGTATGTATGTTATATTATAGAATAGGGAGAGATAAAAAAAGAAAGAGAGAGAGAGAGAGAAAGAGAGAGAGAGAGAGAGAGTTTAGGAAAGAGAAAGATGAAAGAGAAAGAGAGAGAGAGAAAGAAAGAAAAAGAAACATACATACACCAGAATTTAAAAGAAATAAATCAAAATAAACACGGAAAAAAAATCAATATAATATAAATAAACTAACATAAAAAGAAGAAGAAGAAAAAAAATGAGATAGAATCAGCGGGACTTTTCTCAAAGGCTGAAAATCCGGACTCTGGCCTCACGACGACGACGCCAATATCGTGTGTGGATGGAATTTACGTCTGGGCCATTGTAAGCCCCCTCCCCCCCCCCTCTCTCTCCCCTTCTCCCCTCTCTCCCCTCTCTGCCTTCTCTCATCTCCCTCTTCCTACTCTTTTACCCTTCGCCCCCTCCCCCCTCCCCCCTCTCTCCCCTTCTCCCCTCTCTCTCCCTCTCTGCCTTCTCTCATCTCCCTCTTCCTACTCTTTTCCACGTCCTCCTCTCTCTCATCTCCTTCTTCCTCCTCTTTTCCACCTCCTCCTCTCTCTCATCTCCCTCTTCCTACTCTTTTCCAACCTCCCCTCTCTCAACTCCCTCTTCCTACTCTTTCCCCTCACTCCCCTCTCTCATCTCCCTCTTCCTCCTCTTTTCCACCTCACTCCTCTCTCTCATCACCCTCTTCCTCCTCTCTTTTTCCCTTCGCCTCTCTCTCCCCCTTTCCCCTCTCTCCCCTCTCTCATCTCCCCTCTCTCTCCTTTCTCTCATTTCCCCTTCCTCCTCTTTTCCAACCTCCCCCCTTCGCCCTCTCTCCCCTTCCCCTCTCTCTCCTTCTCTCTCATCTCCCCCTTCCCCCTCTTTCATCCTATTTCCTCCTCTCTCCACTTCCCCGTCTCCTCCCTCTTTTCCCTCTCTCTCCTGTCTCATCTCTCCCTTCCCCCTCTCTTTTCCCCTCTCCCCTCTTTCTCCTCTCTCTTCTTTCCTCTTTCCCTTTCTCTCCCTCCTCCCTCCCTCCCTTCTATTCCTCCATTTCCTCCTCCTCCTCTCTCCTTCTTCACCCTTTCCTCCTTCTCCCTAATCCCCCTCCTTTACTCCCCCCTCTTTCTCTCTCCCTCTCTTCCTTATCCTCCTCTGCTCCCTCCTCCCATCTATTCTTCCATTTCATCCTCCTCCTCTCCGTCTTCCCCTTTCCTCCTTCTCCCCTAATCTCCCTCCTTATCCCCCCCTCTCTCTCTCTCTCCCTCCTTTCCTTACCCTCATCTCTCCTTCCTCCTCCTCTCCCCTCCCCCTCCGTTTCCCTCGTGCACCCCTCCCCCTCCTTATCCTTTCTCTCTCTCTCCCTCCTTTCCTTACCCTCATCTCCTTCCTCCCTCTCCCCCTCCCTGTTTCCCCTCGCACCCCCCTGCCCATCCGATTTCCCGCCTCCCCTCCAATATTGGGCTAAATTGAAAAACTAGCATTATAGGCTCTCTAGAAATTAAAACATGTTTCGGTAGATAGATAGGTTTCTTTGTGAGTTTCCTATCTTTTTTATAATCATTTTCTCTTTTATGATTTCTACTTTATGGTACCTTTTTTGTTTTTGTTTTTGTTTTGTTCTTTTTGTTCTTTCTTGTTTTTATTTTCATTTCATTTTTTTCATGTTTATTTCTTTATCTATTTTTTTTCTTTCTTTTTTTGGTATATCTATCTTAATCTGTTTTTTCTTTTTTCTTTTGCTTTGTCTTATTTTCGCTTTCGCTTTCTCTTCCTCTTTCCGGTATTTTAAGCGCGCGCTCTCTCTTTCTTTCTTTTCCGTCTATTTGTCTATTTACATGTCTGTCTACCTACCTATCTATCAACCCATCTACCTATATCCTTCTTAACCTTTCCTTTCTACTATTTTCTCTTAAGCCCTGTCAATATCCAGTTCTCCTCATTCTCTTCTCTTCTCTCTTTCTCTCAATCTCTGTCTCTCTCTCTCTCTCTCTCTATCTATCTATCTATCTATCTATCTATCTATCTATCTATCTATCTCTCTCTCTCTCCTTCTCCTTCTCTCTCTCTCTCTCCTTCTCTCTCTCTCTCTCTCTCCTTCCCTTCTTTCGCTCTCTCTCTCTCTCTCTCTCTCTCTCTCTCTCTCTCTCTCTCATGTCTCTCTCTCTCTCATTCTCTCTCTCTCTCATCCCCTCTCTTCCCCTATTTCTCTCACACTTTCCTTTCTCTCCTCCTCTCCTATCCTCACTCCAACCCTGTCCCCCTTAACCCCTCTCCCTCCCCCCCCCCCCACCTTCTCCCTCCCCTCCCCCTCCCCCCACGCACAGAAAGCCGTTTACATAACTTAAACAAACTCACAATTTTCTTCAGTGCGTTACCAATTCCGCAGTTTAACTTGTCACTTTCCCTTCTTTATTGGCGGGTTTCTGGGCGTTTGCTGTTGGCTGTGCTGTCTTTTCCGTTATTGTTATTTTTTTCTTTTTCTTTTTCTTTCTTTTTTTTTCTGTTTTTTTCTGTTTTTTTTTATTTGTTTATTTGTTAATTTACTTTTCTTTCTTTTCTTTTTTTTTGGTTTTTGTTTTTTGTTTATTTGTTTTTGTTATTTTGCTTTTTTCTTTGTTTTTTTCTTTCTTTGCTTTCTCCCTTGTCGTTTTTTTCTGTTTTTTTTTGGTCGATTTTAATTTCTTTTTCTTCTTTATTTTCTTTTTTTTCTCTTTCGTCCTTTTTTTTTCTTCTTCATCCTCTTATTATCGTCCTTTTCGTCTTTCTCCTTTCCTCCATGTTCATCGTCTTCATCCTATCCTTTCTTATTCCTCTTCTTCTTACTGGTATTTTCCTTCTCTTTCTCCTTCTTCTTTCGCGCTGGAAATAAATAACGATAGGAGGGTTATTTATTTCATTTTTGTTGTTGTTGTTGTTGTTGTTGTTGCAGTTTGCACTGGCTTTGTTGATCGTGTTGTTTGTTAATGCTTCTGGGTTTGTTGTGCATTTCGTATCTAGTTTATTGTTGTTTTTATTGATATTCTGAATTGTGTTTTTTATTTTTACTTTTTTATTTATTATTTTTTTTCTTTTGCGTTGTTGTTTCTGTCGATGTCATCATTATTGTTTTTTTCTTTTTTTCTCGTTTGTTATTTGTCGTCATAATCATCATCGTTGCTTACTTTTCTTGGTCTTCTTGTTTCTGTCAATGTCATCATTATTGCTTATTTTTTATTTTTTTCTTTATCATTTCTTTTTTTGTTTTTTTGTTTTTCGTTATAATCATCGTCGTTGCTTACGTTTCTTGGCTTCTTGTTTCTGTCGATATCATCATTATTGATTTTTTTTCTTTTATTTTCTTTTTTTGTGTTTTTTGTCGTCATAATCATCACCGTTGCTTACTTTTCTTGGCTTCTTGTTTCTGTGGATATCATAATTATTTTTTTTCTTCTTCTTCTTTTCTTTTTTTCTTTTTTCTTTCTTTTTCTCGTCATAATCATCACCGTTGCTTACTTTCCTTGGCTTCCGTGTCCCAAAACATCGGGATCTGCTGCTGGAATGCCGTAGGGAACGCATGCCCATACACATTCACTTGCACATCCGTATGCAAATCAACATTCGAAATTGATTATTTCCAGCACTCGTTAACAGAGCTTTTTAAATACAAGGGTCCACTTGACTCGAACTCTCTTTCCCCGAGGACGTGTGTGCGTGCGGGCGTGTGTGTGTGTGTGTGTGTGTGTGTGCGCGTGTCTATCTACCTATACAAATACATATAAATCCATACATATGTGTATATGTACCCCCCTCCTTCCCTAACAATATATAAAGACCCAGGTAAAAAAAAAAATGGAATTTGTTCGGAGAGGGGAGGAGGTACAGAGCTGGGGGACGGAAGAGAGGAGGGGAGAGGAGGGGGAGAGAGAGGAGGGGGAGAGGGGGGAGGGGCAGGCAGGAGAAGCAAAAGCTGTCAATCAAAACGAAATCAGCAAATTTTACCCGCCAGTGACCCTTTTCCCGGCGCTCCCTCCTTGGCCGCGAGGAACAAGGCGGAGCAGGACGGGAGGCAAGCAATCGGAATTCCCCGCCCCGCTTGCTCCCTTTGCCTCGCCTTCGCTCGTTCATTCCAGCTTTAACCCTAATTTGCATTTATGAGAGTAATTACTCATAGATTAAGTAGTTCTTCAAGCAGTGAGCAGTTTCCCCTCGGTGGTTCCCCCCCACCTCCCCACCTTCTCCTATCCCTCTCTCCTACCTCTGGGGACGGCTGAGGTAGACCCCCCCTTCCCCCCTGTGGGCCCTCCGATCGCACGGGCCCTCTACCCACCGGCCCCCTCCTCCCCCAACTCCTATTCTTCCCCCCACCCCCACCCCACCCACCCGCCCGCCCACCCAACCGCCCGCAATCCGGCAAATATCGGAGTTACCTTAAGTGGATGGCCAGGGAGGAAAAAAAATAAAAGAGAGAGAAAAAAAACTGAGCAATTAGTGAATAAGAATCGGTTGGAGGGGGGGGGAGGGGGGAGAGCGAAAGTGGGAGGGGAGGGGGGTTGAAAGAGGAAAAGGGGAGATTGGGAGGGAAGAAGAGGAGAAGGAGGAGGAGAGGAGGAGGTGAGAAGTAGAGAAAGAGAGGATGATGGGACAACGAGAGAGAGAGAGAGAGAGAAGAGGGGAAGGGGCGGGGGGGAGGGGGGGGGTATAGGGACGGCAGGCAAGCAGGCGGAAGCACAAACACAAGCAGACACAGAGGGGGAAGTTAACATGTATACCTTCACGTGTAAGAGTTTGTCGTGTATACATAATTCAAAATACTGTCTCCTATTAGCGTCTACACTTACAGCGTTCGTCGTGTATACATAATTACAAATACTATTAGCGTCTACACTTACACGCACGCACACGCACACACACACACACACACACACATACACACGCACACACACACACATACACTCACACACACACGTACACACACACACACGTACACACACACACACACGTACGCATACACAACACACATACACACACACATACACACGTACACACACACATACAAACACACACACACACATACACACACACACACACACACACACGTACGTACACACACACACATACAGAAGATGACGATGATAGTGACGTTATCAATGATGACATTTATGATAGTGAAGATGATATCATTGCTAATGGTGATGATGTGTATAATGACATGATTATAATGACAGTGATAGTGATAATGGTGATGATGGGAGAAAGAGGAGAAGGAGAAATAGGAAGAGGAGGAGGAGGAGAAAAGTGATGGAAAAATGATAGTTGTTTTCCTATTAAAATCATTAGTTGGTTCTCCAGACATCAAGTGTTTTTAGAATGGCTTCGGGAACTGAAGAGAGAAAGAGAGGGAGAAGAGAGAGGGAGGAGGAGGGAAAGACTGGAAAAAAAAGAGAGAGAGATAAAAGATAAAAGCAGACAGTGAGAAGGGGAGAAGACAAAGAAAAAGAGCAAACGAGGCACAAAGAGAAAAAAAAAAAACAAACACAGAATAAAAAAAAACGAATAAAGGAGCTTCATAAATCTCACACAGAGAGGCCATAAGAAGTAGAAAGAAAAAAAAACGAAAAACGGGAGAAAGAATAAAATTTCAAAAACAAAGAAAAAGAAAAGAAATATTAAAAATAAATGAAAACGAAAAATGAGAGGAATAAACAAAAAACGAAGAAAAATGAAAAAAATAAAAATAAAAATGAAGAGCCATGCAAGCCATCTAACCCGAATCCAATGGACGAAACTATACTCAAGCCAAGGAAATAAATAAGCCGACATTAGTACTGTATTCCTCGTCCCTGCACAAGAGCCTCGGCTAAGTGGGTATGGAGACCCAACAGGGAGGAAAATTGAATATGAAGCTTCAATAAATTTGTTTCGAAAAATGGAAAACATTTTTACTCAAAAAAACGTTTTTTTTTCTCTCTCTCTCTCTCTCTCTTTCTTTCTCTCTCTCTCTTCTCCAACCTTTTTTTTTTTAGGGGGTATACGTCGATGATTTAAATATGTTCTTGTTAAGAGGAGGCGATTTTGTATTTCTTGAGCGAAATGTGAGCGAAGGGGAGCGAGGGGCGGCGGGCGGCGCGAGGAGAAATCATTTCGCTTTTACTCCGCTTTGGCTGGGGACGCGTGCGCACGCGCGCGGGTGCGGGATATATGCGTATATCGGTCTATCTATCTATCTATCCATATATAATATA
>NC_091552.1:44546752-44551752 GCF_042767895.1 Penaeus vannamei
AAAGAGTAAAGCCTCTATCCGGCGTGTCTACAATGGGGCGCCGGTGAAAATAACATCTGTGAGATGAGACGCACTAAATCGAGACTTCCTCTTGTGACAACTGTGCCGGCGCGTTACATCCGCGGCGGAGGGAGGTCGGTAGAGAGTCTGGCAGGAGTTTGTTTAACACGGAAGGTTCCCTCTATCCCTCCGCCCTGACACACCCGCCGAGGCCACCCGCCGCCCAGAAGCGGAGCTCCGGGCCGCCGCTCGTCCCCGGCCCGCCCGCGCCCGCCCCGCGCACGCATGGCCCTTGCGCCCACGCCATTCCCTTCTGCAAGCGGCCATATCCCTCGGGTAAATCGGCCGCCGAGTCAAAAGGCTTCGCAGCTGATATTGCTTCGACGTGGTAATGATTCATCGACCGCGGAGGAGGCCGGGCCTTGCGTGCGGCAGCGACACATTTCCCCGCCTTATTTTTCGCAGGAAAAGAAGATGGCGGCTAATTTGGGCCAGCCGAAGGGCGGAGGACGCGGGGTGGCAGATACTGCAAGATGGGGAAATGCGCTCCGCTTTTTCTCTCTTCCTTTCGTCATTTGTTAGGCTTAGTCACTTGATATCGTCAAGTCCCTTTGGCCTTTATCTTATTTCTCTCGGAACCGCTTCCTCGCCGGGAGCGGCTGCGGGAGGCTTGGCCCAAGCTAGGCGTAAAGCGAGGCGAAGAGAAAAAAACAGAAATCAAGAGTAGGAAATCGAGAAAGAAGAAGAATAAAAAAAAAAACCCTGGTGTCCCTCTACACATTTTGTCATCTTTCTGTCTTCATTGTTCAGCTGTCTGTCTTCCACTAACGATTTTTCAGTCTAATAGGCTCCAGTAGCTTGATCAAAAAGATCCTGGGCTCTTTTTTTCCCCCTCCTTCTCTCCTTGTACAGGGCAGGAGAATGGGACCTTTGATTCCCAACTACGAGACACGCCTCTGCTCCCAAAGCCAGCGGGCGCCCTTGCCGGGGCTCCCGCGGCTCCACCCAGACACGCCATCGCATCCCTGCTCGCAAAACTGCAGTGCCTTCGTCTGCTCACCCTCACACGGGGGCGCCATTCACCTTGCGAAAACACTTCATCACATCATCGCATCCTGCCTCACAGAACTGCATTGCGGCCATCTGTTCATCACTTTACAACTGCATCCCCCCGACCCCACACACACACACACACACACACACACACACACACACACACACACACACACACACACACACACACACACACACACACACACACACACACACACACACACACACACACACACACACACTACCCTACGAAAAAAAACACAACACGGCACCATCTGCATCACCGCCTATCCCCCCGCATCCCTTTCACCACACCACTAGCTCTCGTCCTCACCACAAGACGCCAAGGCAGATCACGGAGTCATCACAAGAATGTCTTTGACCGCGAGGATGAGCTGATATCAGTGACCCATTGCATCGCCACGAATCTTATTATCATTGTGGATTTAAAACGTCTGCAATTTTTTTTTCTTTTTTTGGTCGTGCCGTTACTTTCAACTTTTGCAGAAGTGCTTTTGATGTTGTTGTTATCGTTATTGGGTCTGTTGTTGTTTCTGAAGTTGTTGGTATAACTGTTATCATTGTCATTATTGTTATCATTATCATTATCATTATTGTTGTTATTAATATTGTTGTTATTACTATCGCTATTATTATTAACATTATTGTTATTATCAATATTGTTATTATTTTCATTATCGATGTTATTGTTACCATTGTTGCTATAATTACCACTTAATTTATTATTATTGTCATTATTTTCATTATCATCATTATTACTATCATTATTATTGCCATAATCATTGTTACATCATTATTATTATTATCATTATTGTTATTATCATTATTATTCATATCATTAATATTACTATCTCAATTATTGTTATTAGTATCATTATTGTTATTATTATTAACATTACTGTTATTGATAATGATAATAATGATATTATCATTATTATTTCTGTCATTATTGCTATTATTACTGTTATTATTACTATTATTATAATCATTATTGCTATTATTATTATTATAGTATCATTATCATTATTAATATCATTATTGTGGTTATTATCTTTATTTCTGCTATCACTGATTTTATTATTGTTGAAGTTGTCGTTTTTATTGTTATCATTATCATCACCATTATCATTGTTACTTTTATTATTATTATCATTATAACTATTATTATCATTATTATTATTATTATTATTATTATTATTATTATTATTATTATTATTACTATAATTGTTATTATTGTTGTTGTTATTATTATTATTATCATTATTATTATTATTATTATTATTATTATTATTATTATTATTATTATTATTATTATTATTATTATTATTATTATTATTATTATTATTATTGTTGTTATTATTATTACTATTATTACTTTTATCATCATCATTACCAATGCCAATAATAATATTGATGATGATAGTAATCATAATAACAATAATAATAATGATAATATTAATAATATCAATAATTATGGTAATGATAATTATGATAATAGTTGATATGTTAATGATAATCATAGTAATTATAATGATTATAATAATGATAATAATGATAATAATGATAACAATTATAATGATGTTACTGATAATAATGATGATAGTAATGATAATAATTATAGTAATAACAATAATAATATTAAGGATAATGATAATAATAACAGCAAAAACAATATGATGATGATGGTAGCCACAATACTACTAACAATGATAGCAATAACGATGATAATGATAATAATAATTATTATAATAATAGCAATGATAATAATGATGATAATGATAATGATAATAATGATAATAATAATGATAGTAATAATGATAATAATGATAATAATAATAATAATAATAATAATAATAATAATAATAATGATAATAATAGTGAAAATAATTATAATGATAATGGTAACCATCCCTCCCCCTCTGATTCCTCCTCCCCTCCACTTCCTACATTTCATCTAGTAACTCTCTCTCCCTCTCTCTATCTCTCTTTCTTTCGTTATTCTTCTCTCTTCTCTCCGATATATTTTCTTTCCCCTCTTCTTTCTCTTACCTGCCCTTCCTCCCTCATTTCTCCCTCTCCCTCCTCCCCCTCATTCCTCTCACCTCCCTCCCTTCCTTTCCCTTCCCTTCCCTCCCTTCCCTTCTCCCTTCCCTCCCCTCGTCACTCCCTTCCTTCCCCTCTTCCCTCCCTTCCCTTCCCTCACTTCTTTCCCCTCCCTCCCTCCCCTTCCCTTCCCCTTCCCTTCACTTCCCTCTCTTCCTTCCCTCCCTTCCCCTCCTTTCCCTTCCCTTTTTTCCCCTCCCTCCCTTCCCTTCCCCTCCCTTCCACTCCCTTCCCCTCCCCTTCCCCCTTCCCCACTAGCACGAACAATAGAAGGACGCCCACATGCAACACGAAGGAGTGCGTGCGTGCGCGTCTGCAACAAAGGATGTCTTGAGCCGAGGATTTCTCCTGCAACTGAATCCTTTCGGTGTCGTTGCAGGATTATATTTGTTCTTTGTTTCTTATCGGTTTCCTTATCACTATCATCTTCGTTAGCGTCGTTATTGTTATCTTTATCGGTGTTGTTGTTATGGTTATAATTACTACTGCGATATTGGTTTCCTTATCACTATCATCTTCGTTAATGTCGTTATTGTTATCTTTATCAGTGTTGTTGTTATGGTTATAATTACTACTGCAATATTGATGAGGATAGTTGGTATCAATATTGTAGTGGTTATCATTATTGTTTTCATTGTTGTTATTATCATTAGTATCAATATCAGCATCGTCATTATCATCATCATAATCATTATTATTATCACCATTACCATTATACTCACTTTTGTCTTTATCATTCTTATCGTTGTTACTGTTGACATTCTTTTTTTCATCATCACCATTTATCATCTTATTCTTTTCATCACTATTATTCCCATTATTTTTTCTGTTATCATCATTATAGATCGCATTGTCATAATAATAACATAAAATACTACCATTGTTGTTATCATCATAATTGCTGCTGTTGTTGTTATTTTATTGTCATTATTTATTGCTGTTATTTTATTGTTATTTTATTTTTGTTATTACTATTGTCAGTATTATCATGGTCACTCTACTTCTCACGCCCACGATCGCAACATTCAATTCAAACCACCCATTCACGCCCAGATGCACCCACGCCCGCGACAATGGCCTGTATGAATTAGCTGATGATGCTGATGATGGTGCCTGACTTTCCCTTCACAAAAAAATGATGATAATGATGGTGACTAGGATGATAATGATTGATAAGGGACATAATTACAAAAAATAAGAAATGCAATATAGACAAGAAATATAATAAATTCAATAAGAGTAAGAAGAAAAATATATGATAATAATAGAAACCACAATAATAGCAAAGGTACAAACAAATAAAAACTAATGATAAAGACGACATAAAGGAAGAAAAGTGATGCCAAAAGACAAGGCAAACAACACTAATGACTACAATTACATTTAACAACAACAACAAGATTCAGCACCAACAACAGCGGTAGCAATAGGACACACAATGTCCTCAGTCTCGCCCAGTTTAACACCAGACACATCTCACACACACACACATACGCACATACATACATACATACACACGAGTACACGCCTTCCTACTTGTACTTGTGGGATGGGGGGAGAGGGAGAGAGAGAGACGAACATAAACAAACTATGAGTGAGAGAGACGGAAAGACGAGCCGAACAGAGGAAGAGAGCGAAGGAGACAGAGGCGAGGAAAGGAGAGAGAGAGAGGGAGACGAACATAAACTATGGGTTGGAGACAAAGAGAAAAAGAAATGGAGAGACGAGAAGAAGAGAGCGAAGGAGACAGAGACAGAGGCGAGAGAAGGAGGGAGAGAGAGACAAACATAAACAAACCACGAATTAGAGACAAAGAGAAAGAG
>NC_091552.1:44556752-44559252 GCF_042767895.1 Penaeus vannamei
AGTATTACTATTATTATTATTATTGTTATTATTGTTATTTTTTTTATTATTATTATTACCATTATTATTATTATTATTATTATTATTATTATTATTATTATTATTATTATTATTATTATTATTATTATTATTATTATTATTATTATTATTATTATTATCAATATTATTATTATTATTATTATTATTATTATTATTATTATTATCATCATTATTATCATTATTATTATAATTATTATTATTATTATTATTACTATTGTTATTATCATTATCATTATTGTTATTAATATCAATATCATTCTTATTATTATTATCATTTTTATCATAATCATCATTATAATTGACATTATTATCATCATAATTATTATTATCATTATCATTATTATCATTATTATTATTATCATTATTATTATTATTATCATTATTATTATTATTATCATTATCATTATTATTATTATTATTATTATCATCATCATCAATAATATTATCCTCATTACCATTACTGTTATTATTTCTTTTATCATTCTTATCAGCGTCGTCATAATCATCATTATTTGTATTATTATCATCCTTATCAATATTATTATCAGTACCATTAGCATTTTTATCATTATTGTTATTATCACCATCATCATTACTGTCATAATTATCGTTATCGTCATTATTCCCATTATTATTATTATCATTGTTTTTATTACTATCATTATTATCATCATCATAATTATCATTACCATTATTATGATTATTGCGATTATTGTATTATTACTATTATTATTATTATCATTATTATTACAATCATTTTCTATTATAAGTAGTAGTATAATAATTTTATCATTTTTATTATCATCATTATTGCTATTGTTACTACTGTCATTATCATTATCATTATCTTTATAATTACTATTGTCATTATTTTCATCATTATCATTAATATCGTTATAGTTATCATTATCAAGTTTATTTGTTTATCGTTGTTCCATCGTCATAATCATAATTAGCAGCATGAGCGTTATCTTTATTATATCCATCATTATTATCATATCATATCTTTTTACCATATTTTCTTTCAACTACTCTTATTTCGTCTCTTCCTTTCTCCTCTCTTCCTCTTCTCCCTCTTTACTATTTCTGCGTCTTCCTCTTTTGATGTGTCAGTTTCTTCCTTACAAAAATTACTTTTTAAACTCTCGGAGACACGTGTCCTATTTCTGGCGGTTAAAGTTTCCGTTATGTGTCATTTGAATTTGAATTTGAAATATCGTCACTTTCGAACTGCATTTACGATAGCAAATCTCATATTTTCATTATATTTTCGTTTGTTTGAACGGAATTAAAGAAATTTCTAGAACCAGGTCCTAAAATATGAAAACCCTGATATTTTTTTCCTTCTCTCTCTTTCTCTGTGACGTCATGCACATAGTTCTTGTCCGCCATTTTGGGTTCTTGTTCACCATCTTGTGTGCGTGTGCATGCGACCGCGGGATCAAAGATTTTTTTTAGGGCTTGCATAATTCAATATTTTCTTGCCTGGTACACGGTTAGGAAGCATAATTATTTTATTTTATTATATTTTGTTTACGCTTCAATTGTAAACAGAACGAGTGGGGTTGATGTAAATATTACGATGTGAAAATATTTTAGCCTTTCAGAAATCACTGTTGGGTTACATGACCGACAAAATCGAGGGGTTAAAAATAGATTTATCGAGAGCGAGAACAAATGAAAATGTAATTCATATGAACTTAAAAATCAAATAAAGGTTATATATAAAAAAAAGAAAGAAACAGAATGACATTATACCAAAAGTAATCAAAGACACATTCGTTTTATTCGAAAGCTTTCTCAACCGTAAAAAAAAAAAAAAAAAAAAAAAAAAAAAAAAACATGGAAGAACGGCAAACATCCTCAACATATATTTTTTTTAAATGTGTCTATTATACTTTGTTACTTTCATGAGTGAGTGAGTGTGTTGATTCTAAACACTGCTGCAACAAGACATGTTTGGCGCGCAGTAAAGGAGTATCGAATCCATTATCTTTAATTTTTTGGCGGAAATTTTGCAAAACGGATAATGTAAACAGACGTTGCCAAACTTCCTTCGCGCTCTCCTAGGGACCGCGAGCCCAAAACATTTTAAAATCCACAACTCAAAAAATAATATCCCAATATTCTCAAAGAACTGAAACACTATCTACAATCTAACGAAACCGCAGACGAAACTGATAAAAGAGCGAAAAGAAAAAGAAAAAAAAGAATCATTATTTATATATTTAGAAGGCAAACACAGAAGGAAAATGGAAGGAAAGCAAAAGTTCCGATTTCCTGTATCTGCAAATCAGATTCGGATTTTAAAAAGTTGAAACATATTTGACATTGGGAGCCAAGGTGAGTACAAGCGCCTAAAAATAAGTCATATGTATTTCTTTTTCCTTTTCTTACGTGTGAAAGCTGGATCTAAATATATAATCGTAAATAAAGGTACAAATATTCAATTTATATTTGC
>NC_091552.1:44566752-44569252 GCF_042767895.1 Penaeus vannamei
TGGAGGTGCGAAGAGAACGCGAGGTTATCTGTGGAGTTTGAGGAATATTGAGAGGTGGATGGAGATGCGAGGAGAGGTGGAGGAGGGTGTAGAGGAGATGAGGAAGGAGAAGTGCGAACGAGAGAAACGTAGGCGTTAGCAAATGATGATTATTAGGTCGTTGAGTGGTTTCGAACGCGGTCACGCTACTCGAACGGCTCTCCCGCGTTCGTGGATTCAACCGCATCCGAATCCGTGATTTGTATACCCACGTTCTTTCTGACATACAATCCGCATTCACAAATACAATGAGCACAATCGAACCAACAAAAAAAAAAATTAAAAAGACGCCGACAAAAACACAAGGAACTTATCAAAACAAAACAAAACAAAAAAGTACATTTACGCGGGAACAACACACGACGCCTTCGCTCGCCGCCTCTCGCTCTTCATTTTTTTCTTAACAGTCTCTCGCCTTAACCACAATGAATAAAACATGAATAGCATCGGAAACCAATAGGTGAGCAATAGAGAGATTCATCCTAAAGAGATTCATCGTCGGAATATATTTTATCTCACATGAGGGGGATGATGTAAAAAGAAATACTTATCATTGTTGTTTTTTCTCTTTTTTTGGCGGGAAAAACATCATGATGTAAAAATAAATATTTATCGTTGTTTTTTTGGCGGGAAAAATCATCATCATTCGGTTTTGTATGATTTAGTTATATTTGATATTGATCATTGTTGTTTTTCTCCTTTTTGGGCGGGAAAACATAATGATGTAAAAAGAAATATTTATCATTGTTGTTGTTTTCTTTTTCTTTTTGGGCGGGAAAATCATCATCATTCGGTTTTATATGATAGTTATATTTGACAGATTTTTTAACACAAAGAAACGAAGGTATATGGATATGATGTGCCGAATAAGCTATTTTTTTTTATTTCTTTCTTTCTTCTTCCTCCTTCTCTTCCCCTTTACTCTCTCCTCACCGTTATCCTCTCTCAAACACCCACAGCAAAATCTATGTACATTCTATATAGGAAAAAAATATATATAAATAGATCACCCTAGAATCTGTCTCACATCATTCACGATCACTTTCATCATCCTTAATTTTCTCATCATTATCATCATCACTATTATCATTATCATCACTATCATCACCATCTTTAATTCTATCATCTTTATTTCCATCACTATCGCCATTATCATGATCGTCCTTAATTCTATCATCATTATTACCATCACTATCATCATAACAATCATCATCCTTAATTTTACCGTCATTATTACCATCACCATCATCATCATCCTTAATTTTATCATTATTACCATCATCCACACTCTCATCCTCTCATTACCGAAATCACCCCCATTACCAATAGCCCTCATTACCACCCCCCACCCCCACCATCCCCTCTCACCCCCTACTAGCCCCCTCTCTTATCCCCAACTAACCCCCCCCCCCCTCTTCTCCTCCTGCAGCCTGGACCATATTCACACCCCACACCACCCACCACTCTCACCCCCTCTCTCACCTCCCTCTCTCTTCTCCTCCTTGCAGCCGGTCCATATTCACTTCCCCCCACACCCCACACCATCCCCTCTCACACCCTCGCTCACCCCCTACTAACCCCCTCTCTCCCCCAACTAACCCCCTCCTCATCCTAGCAGCCGGACCATATTCACCCCCCATCCCCTCTCACCCCCACTCACCCCTCACTAACCCCCCTCTCTCACCCCCTCTCTCAGCCGGACCATATTCACCCCACACCCCTCACCATCCCCTCTCACCCTCCTCTCTCACCCCCAACTAACCCCCCTTCTTCTCCTTGCAGCCGGACCATATTCACCCCCCACCCCTCACACCCCCTCTCACCCCCCTCTCTCACCCCCTCTTCTCACCCCCTACCCCCTCTCTCTCACCCCCAACTAACCCCCCCCCCCCCCCTTCTCTTCTTGCAGCCGGACCATATTCCCTTCCCCCCGACACCCCACACCCCCACCAACCCCTCTCACCCCCTCTCACCCCCATCCCTCCACCCCTCTCTCACCCCCACTAACCCCTCCTCTCTCACCCCCAACTAACCCCCCTTCTTCTCCTTGCAGCCGGACCATATTCACTTCCCCTCACCCCACACCCCCACCATCCCCCTCTCACCCCCACACCCCACCATCCCTCTTCTTCCAGCCGGACCATACCTTCCCCCCACCCCCTCTACCCCCACTCCCCACCATCCCTTCTCACCCCCAACTAACCCCCCCCTTCTCTTCTCTTCTTCTTGCAGCCGGACCATATTCACTTCCTTCCAGCTGGAGGAACTCGAGAAAGCCTTCAAGGAATCCCACTATCCGGACGTTTACGCGAGAGAAATGCTGTCCCTCAAGACCGACCTTCCCGAAGACCGGATACAGGTGAGTGGGTGGCCGGATAAGGGTGGTGAGGTGTGGGGGGGGGGGAGGTGTTGGGTGTGGGGGGGGGAGGTGGTGAGGTGGATGGTGTGGTGTGGGTGGTGT
>NC_091552.1:44591752-44596752 GCF_042767895.1 Penaeus vannamei
ATATATATATATATATATATATATACATATACACATATACATATGTGTGCGTGTACATGGATGTACGTATAGATGTATACATGTATCTACACGCCCACCCTCATCACGGGCGCCGGCCCCGTAATGCGCTCCCGCCGGGCGGCCTCACGCGCGCCGCACCTCTCCGCCTCTAATTACCGGGCCTCCCGCCGAGGCAGCGGCGGCGGCGGCGGCGGCGGCGGCGGCGCGAGGGCGGGGCGGGGACACGCTCGTTTTTCCCCCGGTTTAGGCAAAACTTCCCACTCAATGTTGTTTATAATGGCGAAGGGCGGAAGGACGCTAATGTGGCTCTTGCGATGGGCGGGCGGAAGGTCGAATTTACGGCGCGTCGTCCTCGTTGCCTCGTTGCTTAAGGAGGTTTTACGCTTGTATCCTAGGGGGAGACGTGGCGCGTGCTCGTCCTTGGGTGAGACGGAAGGAAATATATATATATAAAAAAAGATATTTTCTTATTTTCCCCTTTCCTTTTTTTTATTATGCTTTCAAGTCATATTAAGAAAAAAAGAGAGAAGAGAAAGTCGTGATATATTAAGCGCATTATCACAAGCACGTATTTCCCACACACGAATTACCCAAAGACGAGAACAGAAAAATAAAATACATATAAATACACCAGGCTCGCAGCGTAAGAATAATTGAGCGCCCGTCATATGGCAGCAGCGGCGATGGGGGGTCCCTCATTTGAAAGGATTATTAGGATCTTCCCATTCTACGGACCTTTCGATCCCGGGGATTTATTAATTGGATATTTTTCAGCCTTAAACTAACGACTTGGATGTGAATTTACGGCGGAGAGGGAGGGGGGGGGGGGGAGGGAGGGAGAGAGGGGGGAGGGAGGGTGGAGAAGGAGGGAGGGTGGAAAGAGGAGGTGGAGAAGGAGGGAGGGAGGGAGAGAGGAAGATGGGAGGAAGGGAGGGTAGAAGGAGGGAAGGTGGAAAAAGGGGTGAAGGGAAAGTGAGAGGGAGAGAGGAGGAGGGAAGGAGGGAGAGAGGAAGAGGAAGAGCAGAAAGATGAGATGGGGAGGAGGGAGGGAGGGAAGAAAGAGGGAATGGGAAAAGGGGAAAAGGAGTATGGGAGGCAAGAGGGAGGGAGGGAAGTGAGAAGGAAGGGCGAGGGAGGAAAGTGAGAAGGATGAAGGGAGGGAAGAGGGAGGGACGCAGAGAAAGGAGAAGCGAAGAGGGAGGGACGAGATATCATTATATATAACTATTTCGCGCAGGGGTTCTACCGTGGGAATCTGCTCCTCCTGTTGAAGTTAATTTGAGCGAAAATTTAATCATCCTTTGATATCGACGGCCGCGGTATCGTTACATAGCAGCGTCCGGGTGTCTTTAATTGATGTAATATGAAGTATGATGAAATAACCCTAAAATGTACACACACGCAGACACACATGCACATAAAACACACACACACACACATACACACACACACACAGATACACATGCACATAAAACACACACATACACACACACACACATGAACCACAAACAAACTTACACATAAAACACACACAATAAAGAAATACACGCACACATAAAATACACACATACACGCACACACACACACATAAAATATACACTTACACATGAACAAACAGAATCTACACCTACAAACCCAACAACAACAAAACACCATCACACCCTCCCCTTCCTCCATCCCTCCCATCCCCAAAACCACCACAAAAGCACCACTCAGTCACCACAACCGCACTTGTAATCCCTCCCCCCCCCCCTCCCCAACACCAACACTCACTCTCACTCACCACTCAGTCACCACAACCGCACTGAAATCCCTCACCCCACCCCCACCCCCACCCCAAAAACGCCACAAAACCACCACAAAATCACCACAACCGACTGAAATCCCTCACGCCCCCCCACCCCTACCCCCAAAACCACAACCACAACTCACTTACCACAACCGCACTGTAACCCCCCACCCCCACCCCGATCCCCAACCAAAACACCCCCAAAACCACCACTCAGTCACCACAACTGCATTGTAATCCCTCACCCCACCCCTACCCCCACCCCCACACCCAAAAGCACCACTCAATCACCATAACCGCATTGTAATCCCTCACCCCCACCCCCAAAACCACCACAAAACCACAAATCAGTCACCACACCCGCACTGTAACCCCCGACCCCCAACCAAAACCCCCCCAAAACCACCACTCACTCACCACATCCGCACTGTAATCCCTCACCCCCACCCCCAAAACCCCCCCAACACCACCCCCCACCCACCACAACCGCACTGTAATCCCTCACCCCCACCCCCAAAACCACCACAAAACCCCCACTCCCTCACCACAACCGCACTGAAATCACCCCCATCACACTCCCAAAACCACCACAGAACCATCACAAATTCACCATCACTCAGACACCACAACCGCACTGTAATCCCCACACCCCTCCCCCTACCCCTACCCCCAAAACCCCCCCAAAACCACCACTCCCTCACCACAACCGCACAGTACTCACCCCCATCACACTCCCACGCTCATCCAACGCGCATTACGCACACACAGACAGACACACACTCACACACGTTCCGGTAGATATGGAAATAATCACCAATCTAAATGTGATCTTGGCGCGTTAGTCTTCCGTTCCCGGGCGTGTAGGATGATTCGCTAATCCCCTTTGGATGTAGGCTGGCTCCCTAATCCGGTGGTTTCTGTGTCTCTCCTATTTCCCCCCTTTTTTTCTCTATTTTATTGGTTTGTTTTCTTTCTTTCTTTTGTTTTGTTTCTTTTGTTTTCCTTCTTTTTTCTATTTTCTTGGTCTGGTTTCTTTCTTTCTTTCATTTGTTTTGTTTCTTTTGTTTTTCTTCTTTTTCTCTATTTTCTTGGTTTGTTTTCTTTCTTTCTTTCGTTTTGTTTCTTTTGTTTTCCTTCTTTTCTATTTTCTTGGTTTGTTTTCTTTCTTTCTTTCATTTGTTTTGTTTCCTTTGTTTTCCTTTTTTTCTATTTTCTTGGTCTGTTTTCTTTCTTTCTTTTGTTTTCCTTCTTTTTTATTTTCTTGGTCTGTTTTCTTCTTTCTTTCTTTCTCTCTCTTTTTTTTTTGTTTTGTTTTTTTGTTTTGTCTCTTCGTCCCGTTTTCTTTGTCTTAGTATCGGATTCTCTATTTTTTTCATTGCTTCTTTTGTTTCTCCTTTTTTCTCTTCTATTTTCTCTTTTTCTCTTCCTATTTTTCTGTTTCCTATTTTCTTCTTCTTTTTCTTCTCTTTCCTATCGTCATCATTTTTTATCATAATTACTATTATCACCTTAATTATCATTATCATTATCGCTAATAGTGTTATTATAATTATCGTTATGACTATCATGATCATTCTCATTATCATCATTGTTATTTTTTATTACTGTTATTACCATTATTGCTATTATTGCTATTGTCATTAATTTTATCATAATCATCTTTATCTTTGTAAGAATTTTTAGATTGATATTTTCCTCCTTCACCTGCGGTTTCTTTTCCTTCTGTCTATTTTTCGTTCTTCCTTTTCTTTATTCCCTTATTTCTCTTTCTTTTTCTTCTTCGTCGTCTCTTCCTGTTACTCTCACATTTTCTTATTCCTCTTTTCTTGATTTTTGTCTTTACTTCTCTTACTATTTTCTCTCCTTTTTTCATTTCTTTATTTTATTTTCTCTCTCCTTTTCCCTTTCTATCTCTTATTTTCTCTCTTATTTTCCTTTTCTTTTTGTATTATTGGTAAGTGTACTTTTTCCCTTTTATCTTTACATTCTCTTCCTCTTCTTCCTTTCGTTCCATCATTTTCTCTTTTCATCTTCTTTCTATTGTTCGAAATTCTTCATTTATCTCCAGTCGTCTCCTTCCATGTTTATCTCTTCATATCTTATCTCCTTTTGTTTTTTTTCTGTTTCTTTCTCTTATTTTGTTCCTTCTTTTTCCCTTCTTTGTCTCCATCGTCTCTTCTCATCCTTTCTTTCCTCCTACTCCCTCTTCCCCTCACCCTCCACCCTCTTCCTCCTCCCTCCTCCCTCCACCCTCCCTCTTCCTCCTCCCTCCTCCACCCTCCCTCCTCCTTCTCCCTCCCCTCCCCTCCCTTCCCCTCACCCTTTCCCCCTCGTTTCCCCTCGCTTACGAAACTCCCATTATGTATCTATCCTGTAATCCAATCTCTCATCAGTATCACTGCTGGTACTCACTCAGTCACTAACCACATTTCAGAAGGAGGGGAGAGGGGGCAGGAGGGGAGGGGAGGGGAGAGGGGAAGGAAAGAGAGGAGCAGGAGGGGAGGGGAGAGGGGCAGGAGGGGAGGGGAGGGGAGAGGGGAAGGAAAGAGAGGAGCAGGAGGGGAGGGGAGGGGAGAGGGGAAGGAAAGAGAGGAGAAGGGAGGTAGGCGGGGAGAGGGAGAGGGGAAGGAAAGAGAAGAGAAGGGAGGAGGAGAGGGACATGAGGGGGAGAGGGAGAGGGGTAGGAGGGGAGAGGGAGAGGGGCAGGAGGAGGGAGAGAGTGACAGGAGGGGGAGAGGGAGAGGGACAGGGGTAGGAGGGGGGAGAGGGGAGAGGTGAAGGAAAGAGAGGGGCAGGAGAGAGAGACAGGAGGGGGAGAGGGATAGGAGGGAGGGAGAGGGACAGGAGGGGGGAGAGGGAAAGGAGAGAGATGGGAAGGAAAGAGAGGAGCAGGGAGGGAAGGAGGGAGAGGGACAGCACGGGGAGAGGGATAGGAGAGGGAGAGGGGAAGGAGGGAGGGAGAGGAGAAAGAGGGGAGGGGCAGGAGGGGGATTGGGGAAGGAGAGAGAGAGATCGGGAGGATAAGAGGATAAGGAAAGGATAATAAGTGGATAAGGATGAAGGGGGGAGGGGGAGGTAAGAGGAGGAGGAGGAGGAGAAAGGAGAAGGCGAAAGGGGAGTGTGAGAAAGGGTGATAAAGAGAAGGAGGAGGAGAAAGGAGAAGGCGAAAGGGGAGTGCGAGAAAGGGTGA
>NC_091552.1:44601752-44604252 GCF_042767895.1 Penaeus vannamei
CTGGCGGGACTCAGGTCACCAGGGCACCTCATGAGTCAGGGACCCCCTGGGTACCCCTTGGGCCACATGGCGGCGGGCCAGACGCACCCCGAGGGGCAGGCTCTCCTCCGGCCGTGAGGCCCTCGCGTCACCACCACTAACAAGAGATAAAGTGCAAGAGGTTTTCATATAGGCCTAGACACACACACATATATACTTACAGAAAATAGTATATATTAAATCTTGACTTGAAGAGAGGAGGATAGGCCTAGCTTAGCATCCAGCTAGCTTCTAGGTCGCGCTCATGCCCGCTTGTGGAGGGAGGCGAGAAGGGCTTAGTTAGGTCAGATTTCTTTCTAACTCCGTCGTCGGTGACGTCATGCTTGTTCCTTCCCAATTCTGATGGTGTTGTGGTTTTGCAGGAGGTGGGCGGAGGAACGACCTACAACCCCACACGCCCTGAGCCCACCACCAGCCTGCACGCGGCGCCCTCGGCCTCCCAGCCCACCCCCGCCCCTCTCTCCGACGACCTGCGCTCCTCCAGCATTGCGGTCCTCCGTCAGAAGGCGCAGGAGCACGCCGCCAGGATGAGCCTCAACAACAACATGGCGGGGCTGCACCACCCGGAGCCGCTCCACCACCACCACCTTGGCCACTTCTGATCCCGCACGCCCACTGGGCCGCCCACGCCCGACGCAACGCCGCCGCCAGGAGCACCCACAGCCCCCTCGCCAACTTCGGGGACCTTGACGACACTGCGAACGCCTTCAGGACCCCCCGCGGACGCCGGCTCTCAGACCGACGGAAGGACCCGGGCCGCAGCGACTCCCCGCCCGCACCGACGCTGACTCCACGACGCCCGCACGAAACGACCGAACGACCGAAGCGATGGAGGACTCCGCTGCCACGCCCAGGGGTTCGCTTCGAGGCTCCTGCCGGGAAGAAATCCTCTCAAGGAATCGCCGAAAGTGTCTATCCCTCGAAATATTTACACCCAATATCAAGGACCATTGGTTTAGACTAAAACTAGCCATTTGTACACAGCAAAGGAAAAAAAAGAATAGGAATTGATGCTTGCGTACTTAAGCCATTACAACCACTCTGAGACACAACTTAAGAACTGGTGTAGGTAGCAAAATTACACGAACTGCAGTGTCAACTTAAAATCCCTAATTGTAACACAAAACAAGGACATTTCTTGGGTTTAAGTCTTTTTCTTATCTATAATCTACCCTCATCATCATTATCAATATTGATTTCGTCATTACTTCTACCACGATCATCAGTCTGTTATTACTTTCGATATCATTATCATCATCAGTATTATTACTCATCATAATTACTATGGCATTTATCTTAATCATCTTCTTCACTACATCAATGTTACGATTAAAGATTTCACGTTTTATTATCGTACTAACCACACGCGGGTCTAGGAAACTACTCTAAAGCATTAGTCTGCCATAGTATTCAATGTAATAAGCACAAAAATGACATAATTTTGTCCTGAAATCACTGTCTTGCCATCACACACATATATCACGCATATCATCACAATCACCAGTCAATAATCATCACTTATCATTGTACACTTTACCTGTCCTCAGATTATTTTAGCAAAGACTCGAAAATAACAATAGCAAAGTTCCTAGTTCTTATTTCCTTTTGCTATTTCTTTCGAACTACAATTAACAGTCAATTTTCTGATTCTTCTCAATGGCTACAGATAAAACATATAAACTAATTAATTAAAAAATAAAGATAGAAAGATATAAAAAAAGAGACAAAAAAATTGGTCCCTGATATGGAATCTTCGGAAATGTGATAAGATAAATGGGGGAAATAGCGGAAGAAGAAAAGATAATGATAAAAAAATAATAAAAAATTGATGGGTGTTTCGGAGGGGAGCCACCCTGTTCTCTCTCTTGTTTTCATTCATTTATCATGTCTTTCTTCATGATTTCAGGGAGCTTTCAGTGAGCTCCCACCTCCGCTCAGGCGTGACAATCAGTTGCTGTGATAGGCGACCTCATCAGGCTCTCCTCTCCTCTCCTCTTCAGCAGGTTTCGACAGGCCCTCTGGACAAAACCTGAACCTTCTCGGGTAAAAAAAAGGTTCGAGCAACTACTGAACCTCAAGTGAACCTCTTGATTCGGTTCCGAACCCCTTCAGTGAAAGCAGTCTGAGGATCTTTGAAGGTGCGAAGTGTACTGACACCCAACTGCACAAAGGCATCTAGATTTACTAACACTGCGCACCTTAACTCTGTCTTGTGTGACGTTTGTGTGATTCTATTGTCTTGGAAACTGGACCTGAAAAGGAAACGATTCTAAGATGTTTATATATATATAAATAGAAACGTGGAAATCTATCAAATAGACGTGACTCTAGTGATCTGAAGTGAACAGAGAGATACGAGACTCTACAGCTGTTTGTGACTTGGAAAAAAAGAGAGAAAAATGAGTTATTTGGGCTCGCAGTTCAATGTTTCCCCTTATGTGTTGTGAAAGACAAGCTGTGA
>NC_091552.1:44609252-44611752 GCF_042767895.1 Penaeus vannamei
AGATCTGATTTCCCCTGGTTTCAATAAGGTAAAAAGGTTCAAATGTACTTTTACTAGACATTATATGCTCACATGATTTCAGATGATATTCAGTGGCTAATGCTAGCAGAGGCATATCTAAACTGTGCCCCAGATTAATGGCATCTTTCTGTATAGATAGTGTGACCACCCCTCCACCCCCTATGACCCCCCCACCCATTGTTTATGTTATTGCTAAATCTTCCTTTTGATTCAAGCCCTATTATCTCCAGTATTATTTGATCGTAATTCTTTTCCTATGTCTTTATGCTTGAAAATTGAACTTCATAACTGTGACCCCGACGAAATATAGAGTTATGTCTGTTTAATCAGTCCGACAACTGTTTGCACGCAAAATTATTTAAAATGATAAGATGGACATGTACTTTTAGTTTTATACTAGATCGAGAATGATGAATTATAATGAAATAATCTATCGAATATCTGCTTAATATGATGACACCCGCTTATCAATATGACCCATGTGTGTAACAATTGCCTTACATTGCTCTTTGCTCTACTATTATTACTAGAGCTAATACCACTACTGAATATCATTATAATCTGTGTTATTGGCTTCTTTTGAAAGAATAAGTAGAAGTGGAAATAGTATCTATATCTTATTCAGTGAAATTGTAAAATAAGACGTTTCTAGGACACATGCTTTCGCCATATTCATGTCCATATCATTTCTTTTGCCTTTGTCCTTTCTCTTTTTAGTTCTTTTTGGTTCTTTCTTCTAGACGCCCCCCACCCCACCCCACCCCCACCCCGATGCCTTCCAAACTTCTTTTTAATCTAAACTACACATGGCACTGAATAATTCCTGAATCCTTTCTGGCCTTGGTCTCTCTTAAGTTTAGGTATTTGCTATCTGAAAAAAATAGTATGCATTAAACTTAAAATCATACATATGTAGGCCTATGAATGCTACGCGATTGATTATCATGTCATGTCATTATCATGTCTTGGCTAGCTCCTATCAATCCACAGAGACAAAGACCAGGTCGAAGTCGAAGCTGGACTGAGATTTGTCCTTCCTGCGTCGCGATGTTGAAAAGTCTTGATAGCTTTGCAATGATCATGCGAAAGCCTTGCCGTTTGCTCTACAGTCTCCTCTGCAACACTCAACGGAAGGAGTTCAGAATAAAAAAAAATGAATAAAAAAAGGAGAGAGAGAAAGAGACGAATTGCAGTTTACCCAAGATGACATTGCAATATCGTTACCACCATAGTCAAAGCCATGGCCACTCTGTCCGAATCCGTTGCAAGATGTCCCTCCGACTTCATCAGCTCTCACTCTCCAAGGAAGAGACTCGCTTTACACACCAAACCTCCTTTTCCATCTCCTTCACAAGTCCTTTGCGTCTTCTTATCTCAAGAAAAAAACACCCTTGGCTCTGCAGCATCCCGATTCGCTAAGTAACCTTTGATAAAGATAATGAACAAAGGGAATGGTGCATTAAAATAATAGTGTATACTGGAGGCATTTTTCGTACATTTCGAAATTCCTAACATTTTCATATATTGCTTGATGTTGGCTCGTGGTCGCTACAAAACATGGTATCATCGGGGTTTGAACGGACAGAAAGTATCGAAAAAGGTTTATATTTATTAATGCATAATAAAGCCAATAGAAAACAATTGAAGCTTCAAATAAATTGGAAAAAGTAGCTGACTACTCTGCAACGCATTATTTACACATACCACCATTCGCTTCGCAAGATTATAAAAACCTTCAAATTTATTTTTCATATTCAGACAAAGTTTTATTATTATCACTACACACACCGTTCTTCATATGGGAAATGTGGAAGTAGGTTGCTTGAAGTTTTGTCTCTTATCCTGCATTGCTAATAAAAAGATGGCATATGCTGATGATAATTCTCTCATGTCGATATTTCAACTAGGCACATAGTAGCTGACAGTCTGACTGTAGACCTGATGAGACGGAGAGAGGAGAGAAATAGAGAGAGTAAGAGATAGAAAGAAGGAGAGGGAGAGAAAGGGAGAGCAATACATTAAGTATACATGATCAAATTCAGTCGTGGTGCTCTCGGTGGGGCATGAAATTAAATTTTATCAAGTCTAAGGAAATGATTACGAGTCGATCTCGAATGCAGGTGCCTCAGCATTCAAGTCCAGATTAGTGGAATCTTAATCACCACTGGATAACCTGAAGCTCTTGGGTGTAGCTTTTGATTCAAAGTTTACATTTGAATTGGATATTAGGAATCTGACCCAGGCAATTTCATCGAAGTTAGGCATCATTCGCAAGTGCAAGAAGATCTATGAAGATGACAACATTACTCGTGGATGCTTCTTTTCTTTTATTCTGCCTCATTATTGTTCTCTTAAGTGGTTAACCGCTGCAGCCATACTTAAGGGTGCTTGATCGTTCTTTTAATTCCATTAAATTTCTCCTGTCTGACTTAAATTTGAACATTGGACATCGTAGGGTTATCGGGGCTCTATCAGTCTC